>NW_020654289.1:5841726-5888459 GCF_003589595.1 Hyposmocoma kahamanoa
TATAAAGGAAACTTACTACACAAAATAAGGAACAAATATGAACATATTATTAACCATAGAACTAAGTCCAATTATGATAACACGATTTCGTTTAATTAAAGTAAACGGTTCTTTTATGGGGAACTATAATGTTTTTACAATATATATATAATTGACATAAGTTGTATATAATCATACTTTAAAATAGACTTTCTACTAATTGAAATTAAAGAGAAATAATTTTTTGAAATACTTTTTCGGCCCTGGTGTAAAGTCCTATTTTTCGAGATACGACAAGATCGCTTTCGGGCGTCGATATATTAAGCATATCATTTCCTAAGTTTAAAACTTACTTTAAAATTATTTTAATTGTAAAGTCATATTACAAAATTTGACCCCACGTGTTAGATAAAGATGAATGGAAAGACGACATGACAACTGAAAGTGTAGTTTATTTTGAAAAGAGCAATCCCTAGAGTTTCTTGCTCGTTCTTCTCAAGGAAGTCAGCACAGTGAACGAGTAGTATCTTAAGAAATAACGTTTTCAAGTGTAAATTTATTTTACCTACGGAATAAATGAATATTTAATTTTGACTTTGACGTTGACTAACAGTATAGTATTTACATGACATTCAATAAATGTAATTATTTACATTTACAGTTAGTATAATTATTTATACCAACGCAATTCTCTACCTTATAAGTAATATAATTAGAAAGAAGAAAAGGTACGTAATTCCTTTAACTGCCACGCCCTTGTGGCTTATTCTTTGTCAGAATTAGTCTACTAGTTTCCTCGACAGAAATTTAAAGCTTCTTAGCGAGAAGTTTTGCCTGGGATCCAAGGTTTCCAACGCAAAGACAGAAAGCTGTAACCAGTGGAGATTGGCGTAATTAAGCCCTTTGCTATTTTAGGCTAGTATGGCCAGAGACTACTAAATCAGGAAGTAATGAGATAGTAGAAACATAAATTATTAATTTTTTTATGGGTATAAACCTGGGGAAACCCTACATCGCGGGTGCCATGGACACACACATAGACAACTATAATACAGGTCATACAAATATTTCTCCTAGCCTTGGAATAGAACCCGGGACCTTTGCGTGTCAGATCAGCATGGTAACTGTTTAACCACGGGTGCAGTTTTTAAATTAAATTATAAAAAATTAAAATAAATTGAATAATAAAGCAATTTTTTGGCTGTCGTTGGTTGGCACAATACCATCTTATCTACGTTAACCGCGTTTTTGATATACTAAATCTTTACTTCCAAGTGTTACATAGCGGGTTCTTATCATCAGATTTACAGCATATTGTGTGCCGACGACAGTAAGAGTAAAAAGAGCTCGGTCCGCGACTCCACGTGGGCGGCAAGCCCATAAATCCTCACCCGCTTGTCGAGAAAATCGCGAAACTAAACTATGAGTGCAACTTGTTACAGTTACTAAGAATACTCTCTGTAAATTCACACTTGGTTGTATAAGAGACCTTGATTTTGCCGAATGCAACGTAAAAACCAATATTTATTTGTGTGGAAGCTTTACTGTCATTCAAAATCGGTCCACAATTGACGGAGAGACCGAAAAACATACACATCTCCTCATTTAATAACCTCCTCCTTTTGTTTGAAGTCGATTAAAAACAAACTTTCCAAAAAGTTTGTGTCCTCCCATTTTATCTCGCTTCTTATTTGTCTCATATTCCAAATACGAAATAGTAAATATTTATTTTGGTATTGAAGAAAATTAAAAAACTAATAGAAAATACAATTGCGTGACTCTGCATTGCCGATTTTCAGTCTTCATCTGTAGCTAGCTGTTCGCTTGCTGTACCAGGCTAATGTGTAAAGTAGACTAGAATCTGGCTTAAGTAATAAATTAAAGTTTAAATGTGTCTCTTCTAAATCTCAACTCAAACCCTACCTCAACACATATGCATATACTCTACATAATACAATAAAGGGTAGATTTAACGACTAACTTTGTTGTTCTTCTAATATATTAATAAAAAGACTTTTAAATTTAAAGCTGAGCCTATGGTAAGAGCCTGTTCTATATCTAGGGTACAGGCGGCGACGCGGCGAGGGGTAGTGGGCGAGCATTTACAATCGCACACACTTTCCTTCCACGTAACGAGCCGTCAGCCGCTCAATTTGTGACCACCTTCATTGTTATTCAGATTAACTTTTGCTCATGTTTGCTATGACTTTAAAGTGTATATTTACAAAGATATATATAATGGGAAAATTTAAAAAATAAAGTAGTTACTACTTTCAATTTTACTTGTTCGATGGTAACTCAAAAGTATTAGTTTTTATTTTTTTACGAGACTAAGTAACGAGACGACTAAGTCATGCGCCTCGTGTTTAGCGACACGCCTGTACATAATAGTGCCTATCAGAGCTTTAAATCACAAAGATCTGAGAGGCACGGCCACTGCACCCTTAGACGCAAGTAGACAAGTCTGCTTCTGCATGGCGGCAGAAATAGGTAAGGTGGCAGTACTTTTCTGGACGAACAACGAGCTCTAATGCTACAGCTTATTTAAACATATTTAGTCTCATTTCCAATGTCTGATGATGTTGCAGATGAATTGATTTTGCCCGTGATCATGGTGGATAGCACGAACTTCAAGAAGACTATAGCCAGCAATGAATGAAGTCGGACTGATAATGGCTAAGGTCCGTGGGAAAAGTACGAGTGAAATAACAAAACTCATTAAAAAACTTTACTGCAATAAATCAAAATGTTTATTCAAGTAACAATATTTCATTAAGGAAAATCGTTATCCACGAGTACGTTCACAAATTTTATGTTTCGCGGAACATAACACTTCAAACTATTTTTTTAATTCATTATACCCTTAAGGAAAAATAATGTTTTGCTTAACAACTATTTAAGTCGCGAACGCAGCTGATTCTTCATTTTTAGTACCATACACAATAGAAAATGAAATTATTTTTCCGGATTTAATTCGCGTATATTTGTTTTTTTCAAACAAACCAACGTTTCAGGCCCTTTACAGGTCCCATGGTCACGGTTGAAAATACTTTCATTTCCTTTGTGTAACAATCGCGAAAACCTAAGAATTCAATACATACACAATAGAGTTACATCTTTCATCTTTGTTGTCTATGGTGCTTCTCTTATCTAACCTTTCCCCTACCGCCCCTCACATACCTAGCGCAAGGTCATTGTTAACAAAGCGTAATGACCACGTCAACAACATCTAAATAAAAGTATAGACACTAAACGGTAAAAGTCGTGTTAGCCTAATAGTTTGACCTACCGCCTCTCAAGCAAAGGGTCGTGGGTTCGGTTCCGGGCTTGCACCTCTGAGTTTTTCGGAATTTATATGTGAAATTTACTTTGAAAATCACCATGGGCTTTTCGGTGAAGGAAAACACCGTGAGGAAACCTGCACACATCTGCAAAGAAATTTAGTGATGTGTGTAAAGTTTCCAACCCGCATTGGGAATGGCGTAGGACTTTTTTATAATACCAAGGGCTACAGCGCAAGATCTCCCATTGTAATAGAAGGCCTGTGCCCCGCAGTGGGACTGGTACTCGTATATAGGCTAACTATATTATTATTATTTTTATAAACAGTAAGACCTCTTTCAATGTTTCTAATTTTATTTGTTAATATCAACATCTGTAATTTAATAAAAATTAAATTTACTACTAAGCATAATTTAAAGATGAATATTGTTTTAATAACTCTGGATAGGAAGATTTATTGAGGATTGGCTAAATAAGTGAAATTATCATTACAATTTCAATGAGTTACTTCTAAATTGAGTACACGTTTCACACAAACTAAGTTAACAGCTCGTAACTTTGTATTTTACGGAGCGCTGCACTAGCGTAAAGGACACGTTGAAATCTGGCACATTAAATTATTTATGACTCAACGCCTCTTCTCTGAATTAACTTCCGCGTTCTAAGTTTAAATTTTGTACTATAGATTTCCGTTATTGCAGGAGTCATATTTTTTATCATCATCATCATCATCAGCCTATGGCAGTCCTCTGCTGGACGTAGCCTCTCGGCCTTTTGATCATTACTCATTTGCAAACCGTGGTCGCCACTCACGAAATCGCTTCCCCATCGTATATCGGTTCTTCGACAGATATGGCCAGTCCTTTACCACTTCAACTTGCATCTATCAGCTATGTCGATGACCTTAGTCCTCTGTTGAATATAACCTTTTTAGTACAAAATAGTGTTTTAAGCAATCGTCGCATAATGAGGGTTCTCAAAGCCGAGCACCGTGTTTAGGCCACCTAATTAATAGTTACGAGATTTTAAGACACAATTTTTGTATACAATACTTTTTCTACGAGTACAGAAAATAATTAAACAGAACCGACATTTCATGTATATTTTGCTAACAATTCATGACAAAAAACATGAATTTTGATTCAGAACTAAAATGAGCGCCTAGATATGGTTTATCAAAATTATAATTGACAGATAAAAGTACAAAAGTAGAAAAATTTAATACAGCATAACAAATCGCCTCTAGGGAGACGGTTTAGGCCATAGTCCGCCATACTGATTCAATGCGGGTTGGGGATTTCAAACATTTACAAGCATTCACCAATATATTTTCTTTTTATTCAAATGCGTGTAAAACTCGATTCAAGCGCTGCAACATGCTTTTTGAGCATGTATGGCGTGGTACACGTCTGCGCGTAAAAAATACGTCATGGGCATAGGCTCTTAGTGAAAAGCATTGCTAAAAGAATTGATTGAAACCAATCAACCAGTCCTGGTTTTAACCGAGTTTTCACCCGAAATGTGGGGTTTTAACCCATTTCTGCCCGAAATTGTGGGCGGAAACGGCAAATACGGAATTCAGTGTAAGTAATTCCATATTTATTGACGAAAAAGAGGCAACTCTACATTATGTGGGTATTATATACCCAAATATTATCCACCTTACAATCTTATGGAAACTCGCTACTAAGGATGCATATTACATACAATTTTCCTGTGTATAAAAAATGTGTATAGGGTGTCTAACACAAATAAATATTACTTACAATAAGTGCCAAAACAACACACTGTAATAATTTTAGCTAGTTAATAAACAAATTTTAATTTTATTTCTTTACTTGCGACATATCACTAATTTAATGCCCACATACCGTCTATTGAACTGCATAATCATATGCACAGAGTCGTAACAAGCTCGTAAAAGACGCTCGGTATAACGGACCAGGAATCAATATCCCACGTGCTTCCCCCATTGGTCACGTCTAACCATTTACTGCTTGCCGTTTCACCGTTGTTATTCTAAAATTTTGTCGTTGTAATAACTACTACTATATGACAAAAAGGCCATGGTTATAGGAACTATTAGCAAACCATCGAAGCATCATTTTGGAGTATAAGAGCGACAATAATTTGTCCCAATATTTACCTGCTTTTCTTTAAAATCTAGGCTCTCATCGGTGGGGTAACCAACAACCATCTCAGATCTAACTTTGAATTCCTGGTAATACACGACATTAACTTTTTATTATTTGATCTAAATAACTTCGTGTAGGTCTTCCCCCTTTTCTGTTTGCTTCTATCTTTCTTTCTATAATCAAATACACAAACATCTTTTCCCTGAGGTTATCTGTTGTCTTCAATAAGCTTCCTTTATCCTGCACTATTCGTAACAGCAATGAGGACATTGTCACAAAAACGTTCTGTCTAACTAATTCCTTCCATTTCTTCTCCAACACCACATATGAATTAATCTCGAAATTAATCATTAGAGCTGTTCATTAACACGAATATTCGTAACTGCACACGGAATAGAATATTGAAATAATCAAAGACATACGACAAAGCAAAACAGGCCTTATTGTGAACCTTACGAGTATATACATTCTCCTGAAGTGTTACAACTCAAAACTTCAGAATAAGGAATATATGTTTGTCAATACAAACAGTAGAGAACAGGGTAAGTGGCACGCTTTACGTAACGGCAGCATTTGTTTACCCTATCAATAGTGGTCTATTGGCTTTGTCGTAAGCTGACTTTCCAACGCGGTTTGTGAACTCGCTAACAGATGTTTTCAATGAATGGATGGCCGAAATATTTGACTTGTACTCGTTACAAGGGCCAATTCTGCGACACCTTTCTCAAAACTACTCATTATCATTACTTAGTTAAATTAATTTTACACTTTTGGATTTTGTAATATACATATAATTGAGTAAAATAATTAAATATTTTGTCAGGTTCATAAATATAGGTAGATTTTGTGTCCAATCTACAAAATATTCATATAGTATTATCCTCATTCGAACATACCGAAGTCTGCTTCAATTATAACAAAATACTAAAGTGAGTATGTTGCTTAACCTCTGCAGTTTAAAAATAACATGCAGCTGATAGCACCACGTGCGATAAAACTAACGAAAACACAAAAGATCATGAGTTACAAGATTCTGGAAGCTATTTATCACTTATTAAACAAAATTAAAAGACATCGATCACCTTTAGTTCATCAGGTACGAGACGCTAATACAAAATACCTAGTCGGCAATTGCGAACGTTTTACGTTATGTGAAAAGTTTGAAATATTCTTGGAAGAACGTGTTCTTCTAAGAATATAGAATATAGGCGCCCATTTTGCATGTTGTTAGAAATTCTAAAACGTTGTATTATTATTTTCCATACCTTTAAACCTGTAGTTTTAATTAAAAGTACATAATAGGAAAGAGCCTCGGCCTGTCACCAGTTCCGGCCAGCACCTTGAAGATATTGTAAGTAATAACATGAATGAATTTCTTCAATGTTTAACTTTTGATTAATGAAAAGTTATCAAACAACAAGTAATAATTCGTATTTAATATTCATAACAATATTGTTTTAACGATAATGAAAATACGAACAGGATAAACTTTGCTCCTACTTTTGTACATTTTTGTACGAACAAGTCTGACGTTATTTTTTGTAATTTTATTTCTGGTTTACTTCCAAATTTCTAATTGTATGTTTTACAAAATATAAAGATAGCACAATAATAACCAAAGGAATACAATCAACAAATGAAACAAAATTCGTTAAACGAATTTTCGCTCTACATAAATATGCACATGGAAAGATACAAATGGCGTACATCAGAGTTGTTCCAATTTTGAATGACAAAATCGATGCGTTTTCTATTAATTAAAAAAAAAAAAATCCACATTTGAACACTCCAACATAATAAGAAAAAGATAATACACATTAATATCTACTGCAAGAAATATGGTAAATGTTTCTATGACTAAGCTACAGAGGACTTCATAGTCCTCCCTAATATTCTGCAATATTTTAACCGTAATGGTTAAAAGAAGAAAAAGAAGATTTGAAGAGTCTAATTTAGACTCTTTTATGTTTTTAGTAAAACTGAAAAATAGATCAACAAACATTTATATCTTTAATTCACTGTTTTTTATAGACAAAGATTATACCATAATTATTATTATTTATTGAGTCAATATTTTCATACTTTCACACCCAACATTGTTAATCCAATCAAAAACAAACAAAAGTTTTGCACAAAGCTTGCACCCAAGAAAGTAAAAAAAATCAAACAATAAAACGTGTAAAAAAACCGTTTCAAAGAATTTTTTAAATATCGATTGCTCGTGTATCGTTTCTCGCGTACACAAGTACAAAGGGAACAAGCCCTGCCATAAAAAATTACGAGCGCGCGAGCTCCCGGTTAAAATAAAATTCGCACGAGCCCAATGTTATACACCCATAAAAGTGTTGGATGCGGTACTACTTTTTATTTCTTGCTTTTTTTCTATTTTCCTGACGTATGATTAAGAACAATACAAACAAGTCGTTGACTGCAAATGTGTCTTTTGCAAGTACCGAATTACCGTATCAAACATGCTTACGCAAAATAACGAATTGTATTCAAGTCATTGGAACACTCATTGCATCGGGATAAGTTAATTGACACATCTTAAGTATATATACTAACTATACTAATTGATTAACAATGTCATCATTATGAATTTGTTGTATACATGAATAAAAAATTGTAGTCACGAAGATAAGCAAATGCAATATTCGAGAACTTCTCGGGTCATGATAGCTCTCAACAAAGTCGATAACGAGTTATTTTATAAACACGTACTAATTGCCTTTAGATATATGTGCAATGTCGTTACTCTATGTATCGTAGGTATTTGCGATCGTCAAATATTTAGCATTGGTGTGCAGTTCTTATCAATAAACACGTCAGTTTATGAAATGGATTGGATTATTTACAGAATGAATATGATGATAGTTCTCATTGACTTACAATTATATGGAGGTCGGGTCCGCGCTAAAAAGTGTCCGAACTTATAGGGCGTTAAAATCGTATACAGATCGTCATTCACGCTTTAGTCTTCGTTTGTTCGACTGACAGCGAAGCAAGCAAAGTTAGACAGTACTGCGATGACATTACAATTTAAATTCAATGTTTTAGCTTTTTCATATTCCTTTACATGTCACTACGTTTAAATAGTTTGACTTGGGACATTTTTTTCGTGGTTTTTGTATTAGACCCGTCGTCCATTTATTTGTAAGTCAATGATAGTTCTACATCGATTTACAGTTTCAATAATGATTATGAATGTAATAATTGATTGATCGAATCTGCAGATCGAATAATTATATTCTAGGAGTCGTCGCGTATGTAATAAATAAATCATAAATAATTGAAAGACGCGGTTGCAATGTTCTTTAATCGATTTAAAAATAAACGAGGCGGTTCTCAATTGGACTATATTCTATATTTCTTATTTATCTTCCTCGTTTTTTGTGTCAAAAATATAAAACTAAACATGGACGGGGTATTGCAGTGTTAAACTATAATCGTTAATTTAAATAGCACATCCGATATTTCCTAGATCGTTGCGTGTGTATTCTATTTCTGTCGGTAGTCAGCCGCCGGTCAGAAGCGTGCAAGTTCAGGGAAACCAGACGAGGAAGCGGTGAAATTGGGCCAATGTGCCGAACCACATCTGTACTTGACTGATCTAGGTGGTTAGCCAGATGGATAATCTGGATTGCGCTAATTCTGGAGTTGACGATTTGATAGGTTTTTTTTTTTCATTTCATTTGTGCTGATTTTCCTCTCTGATCTGATGTTTCGAGTATTAGTAGTAAACTTATTAGCTTTTGCATCATTTTTGAATATCGAATATGTTTTTTGCTAGAAGGGTTTTACTAAATTTTGACATGCTTTAGTAAATTGCCCATGACAGTACCTCGAAATCGAACGAAATCAGTGTCTGTTTGCGACAATGCTCTAATCTTTGAGAAAATAAAAGAGAGAGAAAAGTAAATACCAGTAAATGTTTCAAAATTATTATTGCTATATATTTCGATTGTATGTATGGCAAATCAAGACTGAAAGTGAGAACTCCGTAACCCGATTTCACGCCTTAAATTCAACCATTTAAACTGTTTCATGCACTGTTGCATGTGAGTATGGCACATTTGTGTCAACGCCTCTTACGTCAAAGATTAAAACGAACTGTGCCAATTAGGTCTACTTTCCCGCCGTCGTTAGATTCGGAAGCGAGCACGTACGACCCGAATTTAACATAGTTGCCCGGCTGTGTATGGTGTGGTGTATTACAGCCAAAGAACGGGGGCAATGTTCATCTGGAGAAAATGGAACGAGGAATGGCGAAGATCGCATTAGTCAACATAAGGTTTCTTTCATTGAAACCATATTCATATTAACACATTGAAGGAGAGTATCTAACGTTTCAAGAGTGCCGTCGAATGAAAAGCTTTTAATCGACAAAATGGAGCCTTTGCATACTTACTAAAATTTTTGTTTAGAAAGCATATATTTAATATCATGGAGAATTGACCAACTTCGTTTGAAAGTCTGTAAAACTACTTTCACGCAGAAAAGTATTTTTGTTATTTTTGTAACGGCGACAAAAATTTACAATTTTTTTTATAATATCATGTGACGGAACGAACAAGTCGTGCGCCTGATGGTAAGCATATCGATAACAGTTGCAATGCCAATCATAGCTTTAAATCGCAAAGATCTGAGGGGTACTGCCACTGCACCCGTCACCATGAGACATTAGTTGACAAGTCCCGTGTGTCTGTAATTTCACCAGCACGCTTACCCTTCAAAACCGGAACACAGTAATGCTGACATTACTGCTTGGCGGCAGAAATAGGCAAGGTGGCAGTACTATCCTGGACGAACTCTTTCACAAGGAGCTCTACTGCTACAAAAAATAATAATAATTTACCAAAAGCACTAAGGTCTGAGAAAAACCTTATGCTATTTAAAAAACAATTATACTAGTTTGCAAAAACAAATATTCCCGATTTAAATCTGGAAAAATAGTTTAATTTCCCAATTATACTAGCTATTAACTAACAAAATGTACAATGTGTAAAAAAAATGTAAAATGATAAATCCCTAAATTGATTGTCTAATTATTTGACATTTGAAGTTAATGACGTTATTAATATTACGATATTATTCTGACATCCAGTTACTGTTAAAATGTACCCATGTAAAAACATCGTCGCGTTTAAATTCTGCCCGACTTATTAAATCCATGTCGTGCACGCCCATGTAATATTATTGAAAAAGATACATATTATACCTGGTTTAGTCTGTCCAAGTGCACGTAAGTGAATGTAAAATATACCTTCAATATTTGTATGCCTAATGTTTATATCAGCTTCTACTCACAAATAAACGAATTGTTATTCACAAATAAATGAATTAATTAATCGCGAATTATGTGAAGTAATATAAGATGCATATCACTTGTTACTGGAATATGTCTGATACGAGCGACAGCGGGCGACGTTGATGAGTACTTGCATATTAACCTAATATCCGCAGGTGCTGTAAATTGTATACAAATTCCCTTACGAAACGGGGAAAAATACTGTTACTATTTGTTGAATCGGTTCTCCAGCAGCGTCGCCCAGACATAGGGTTTTAGATATGATGGAACAGACATATTCGTTGTACAAAAGCTATTAAATAAATAAAGATTTAAAAAAAATCAAACTTCGTTTATACAGCGCGCGTGTGCACTGTCCAATTTAAGGCGAAATGGCATCGTTCTTGTGTAGGCTTGACGCGTGTGAGGTACACGCTGAGAAATATATTGCACGATGTTTAAACATTTCCCTTTTAGAAATAAAATATACTTTCGTACTGCAAAATAAACTCAAGGAAGAAAAAAAATATCGAAATAGCTCTAGTAATAATAATAATCGAATGAAACTGATTTTTCTGTAGATGTAGCAAAAAATTGAAATTTTGCGGAACTGGTGTTTTTATCGAGCGAAATTTGGTCAATCGTGTTTCTGCCCCATAATTCACTACCGATATTTTTTATTTTCATTATCAATTAAAAAGTAAATTGAATTCGTATTAACTAACTACTACTAACTCGAAAAATTGATTTTCTGTTTTGGGTCTTTTTTTATATTTCTATGTAACGGGACGAACAAATAGCGCTCCTGGTGGCAAGCGACATGCCTGTCCATAACAGTTACAGTACCACTCAGAGCTTTAAGTCGCAAAGATCTAAGAGGCACTGCCACTGTGTAAGTCCAATGTGCCTGTAATTTCACCAGCACCCTTACCTTTCGAAACCGGAATGCAGTAATGCGCACTTTACTGCTTGACGATAGAAATAAGTAGCGGTACTTCCCTGGACGAACTCTTTCACAAGGAGATCTACTGCTACTAATGCTGGTCGCATAACACTTTAATGGTTTGTTGTTCGTTTATGGACTATCATTAATTTCGTGACTTACGTGATGATGTCTAGGTACATTCTAGCAAAGATTTGGCATAGCAAAGTAATCAACTTCCTTCATTTATTATGCTTATCGGTGTAATGAACTCCTTGTGCGACCCATCCACCAGTTTGGCTAGTAAAGGCATATCTTTGATCAGGCCAACCACACGTCGGGTCCGGCTTCCTTAATCGTTAAGAGAATTTATTTTACTGGTTGGCTAACTCTAATGAGCTACATTAGTGCGCTTTTTAGGTATCGTAAAGCTATCTACAACTTAGGTACGTTAGTTCTGGCATGTGATGAACTACTAACTGTAAATTTAACTACACAGAATTCGGGTATAAATGAGTCATACGATAAAATTTTCCCGTTACGTTTACTTGAGTAATTAATTACTGTGGGTTATTTATAGATAGATAGTTAATGTAGGTTTCGTAATTTGATTTACAGAAAAAAGTTCGGATACTAGAAATACTACTACTAACTGCCTCCGTGGCCGTACGGTTAACACACTGCCACGCAGAGTCTCGGGTTCGATTCCCGTGCCGAGAGAAATGTTTGTATGGCGTACGTTTATTTCTCTCGTGAGTTTGGGTGTAATTTGTAGTTGTAAACGTGTGTGTCCATGGCACCCGCGATACAGGGTTTCCCTAGTGCGGGGTAATGAGTATGTGCGCGCGTTATTATTAATGCAAAGACCGAACACCAACAAAAACTCCTTCGATCCGGTTGGATTCGAACAAGCGCCTTCAACATACCGTGCCTAACGCTCTCCCATCTGAGCTACGGAACGAACCAACAGATCTTACGAATTTTTCTATGTGCTTGTTGCAGATATTTGTTTTTTGTTTTTAACGGTTTTTTGTGCTTGTTGAAATTCAGTCAATAAAAAATAATTGAATATCATTTAAGTCGCAAAGATTTCAGGGGCACTGCCACTGTGGCCGAAACCTTGAGACATAAGTTTTTCAGTCTCATGTGCCTGTAATTTCACCAACACTCTTACCCTTCAAAACCGGAACGCAGTAAAGTTCACATTACAGTTTGGCGGCAGAACTAGTTAAGGCAGTACTTCCCGGGACGAACTCTTTCTCAAGGCACTCTACTGCTACTGTAAATAGTTACGTAATTAAACTCAAGCCAGTGTCCATAGTTTACGATTTAATTTTGATTAGAACGTACAAATTTCGAATAAGGCTTTGAATGAATATAATATATGTATAACAAAAGTGTAATACATTTGAAGGCCATGCTAAGTTCAGCCATCGTATGTACGTCGGCCGCTTATCATTAGCATTCAATGCGCTCTGGAACGTTACCGAGTTATCGCACTCACTTATACGCGTACCTACACTGAAGACATTAGTGATAAGTGTTTATACTTAACGTCATAGACTATAACAGACTTGGCCGAAATTAGTAAAAATGTTACATGTATTTATATTTGGAACATTTTTGTTTCAAATATAAATGAGTATTTACTTAAAACCGACAGGACTATTTAAGTTTTATTTTTAACCGACTTCAAAAAAGAGGAGGTTCTCAATTCGACTGTATGTCTTTTTGTGTGTATGTTACGCGATAACTCCGGTATTTGTGAACCGATTTTCATGATATTTTTTTTGTTGGAAAGAGGGTACCTCCATAGTGGTCCCATTTCATTTTGAAGGAAATCATCTACCTCTAAGAGTGGCTGATCACGCATGAACATTCATTTTTTTAAATAGCGCCTAAATTTTACTTAAGGAGCAATTATTTTAATGGTTGCATTTGCTATTCTCCAAATCAAGGTATTTTTCTCTCTCAATATACTTTGAGTAGTGAGAACCGATTTTTATTATCTCCTGTGTGAAGTCCTGTATAGTGGCGAACTAGGGATATTTCAATAAAACTTGGCAAATATATGTAATTCCACGTACTTTTGAGGTCGGTTTTTTTAAGTACTCTGTGCTGAGATTATCGTTTCTAACTATAAATTGTATAAAATTATAAATACACAAGTTTATTATATTTGTTAATTGAATTGTATTTAACCTTAGTCGCACTTTCCTGATTTGTTCTGCAAAATTATTATTAAAAATTTACTTATTATTCCGTAACTTATTTATTATTCCGTAAATAAGTTTCCCCGTTTTGCAGCAGCACAAACGCAAACCGCGAAGTGCCAAAAGCAAAAAAAGTTTCATTACAAAACATAGGAATACAATAAGTTTGTTATTGTTTACAATTCCTGATAAGTACGTATCTTCACGGGACATTCGAAATGTTTAGTTGTTATATGGAAATAATGGGTGTTTTGTGGTTACAGTTTTTACAGGAGTTAATTTTAAGTTTTGAGTTTCTTAATTAATTGTTGCTTTGTAAGCTGGTTTGGCTCTATAGCTAACGCTCAATAAAAAAATAATAAGTAATAACTTAGTTGCTATTCAGGTATTGCTATGCCTTTCGCTAACGGTGATGACACCTATACTTCAAAGAAGATTTAAAACCCTTTCAAAAAAGTCCGGTAGAGTCCTGAACCGGGGTCCGTGCCCACCTGGGCGCTCTTAGACCCGCTACTCACATTTCTATAGGGTTAAGAGCCCACAGCTTGCCCTTTTGTTCGGTGACTCAGTCAAGGCCATCAGCGACCAACTATAAAATATCCTTCATAAAAAGGAAGGGTCTTTACAACAATGACCGTACTCAGTTTTTTACTTATTTTACATGTTAATGCCAATGTATTATTCAGTACCTACTTTGTTTTTATGTTCGAAGGAAACATACCTTTATTTTATAGCGAATAACAATAACAAAGATAAAAATGTAAAATAGATTTCAAAAAACCGACCTCAAAATTTCGTGGAATTACATTTTCTTTGCTCAAGTTTTATTGAAATTGGTAACCGGAAAGTGCGCGAAACTGGATTCATCCCCTAGTTTGCCACCTTTAGAGTAGGGTGTAGGGTAGTAGAGTGGAATACTTTCTTCTTTATTCAAATGGGACTAATACTGAAGTACCCTCTTTCCAACAAAAATAGAATCATCCAAGTCGGTTCAGAAATGCCGTAGTTATCGCGTAAAAAAAATGCAGTTGAATTGAGAACTTCCTCCTTTTTTGAAATCGGTTAAAAATTATGCAGCATGGCTCAAATAAGCCTGTCCCAAAGGATGAAAATTTTTCTACTGGACACTTAATTAATTTAGTAATAGTATATTATAAATATGTACAAAATATATTTATCTATAAAGTGAGATGCTTACTCATCGGCCACACTCCCATTTTATATGACTGCTGTTAATGCTTGTTTATGCATAGTAATTAATATATCGTGGAACTTGATACGCTACAAGTATAACTGCTATCCATGTAGAGACGATGAGTATTTTATAATTTTACTTCTGTGAATCAATTAAATAAATAAACGCATACTGAGTTCATGAAGTATATTAATGTATCTTTAATAATATAGGTACTACATAGTTACAGATTGAGCAAAAACACAGCATTAAAAGTTAAAGTAATTATTAATGGCAACCCTATTAAAACGCATCAAAGTAAAAGTATCTACCCTTTATTTTATAGAGCGTAAATATTTACTTAAAAAAGTAAGCGTTCATGTAGTCTAACACCATTTTACATTCTAATTGCTTGTATTAAGTGATCCTTGGACAGACAATGAGTATTTGAGCCGTTCAATGACCAGGGCCTGGCAACAATACCGCATTTAGGATGTGACCTTAACACTGAATAATACAAGGCATATTGTAAAACCTGAAATTCTGTATTAAACTATTTCCGATTTTAATGAATAGTTTAAACTACTTTTGGCTATAAACATGGCTAAAACACAATTTTTGAACATATTAGGGCTCCGTTTGTCGGACTAAAATATTGCATTGTTATTAGTTCGTTTAAAAACTTTTTATACTGGTTTAAATGCGTAGGCATTGCTTGATGAATATAATATTTGGAAATTTGATATCAAATCCATTGTAAGATTTGCTTTCCCCATATTGGACCGTCGCGTCATAACAACTACCGGTGAAACGTGGTTAACTTCCAGTCAGGCAAAGCAAGCGTACTGATCGTCGAAGTTCGCCTTCGGCGTACGTCGTTGTGGGCCATTTACAATTGTAATATGTAGCTTTTATGTAATTTTGTAAATATTTGAGAATGTTTTGTAACAAACTTAGTAGCAGTAACTTGCTCGTTTCTGCCGCCAAACGGTGACGTGAGCAAGGCTGCGTTTCGGTGTTGAAGTTTGGGTAAGTTTGGGTAAGGTGCTGGTGAAATTTAGGCACATGGGTATTGTCAACTTATGTCTTAGGGTGACAGACGCAGTGGCAGTGCCCCTCAGATCTTTGCGATTTAAAGCTCTGAGTGGCACTGCAACTGCTATGGACAGGCGTGTCACTTTACCACCAGGTGCATGACTTGTTCGTCTTGTCACTAGGTACACGCAGGACGTTAAGATGCACTTTAATTAAACATGAGCCCTTCCATAGTTTTTATGTAGTGCATTTTCCTAAAAAAGACCTTTTCAAATTACTGCTTAACTCCACCACAGTAGTATAAAATCTTAGAATTAACGATATTCAACGTATAATACTATAATCAATAAAGCTTTAGCAGGTCACCATTATAATTGTAAGTCATTTAAATCAAAGTTAGCACTGTATATACCGAATACATTTTCAGAATATTGTAATTTCGATTTCGGTTCAATTTCGGCAAAGCTCAAAGATACCTCTATGACGTATTGTATATAGGAATCACAGACCACATAAATACTAGTATAGGAACATTTGAGCAATTGTGCCATAGTAATTGTACTATGATGTACAGTATGGAATTTACATTCTGTTTTAAAGTTGTTCTATTGTCTATGGTCGTTTCGAAAATAATATTTTAGCGCGCATTTTAAGAATAGGCGGGAAGAACTGGTGAATCGTAAAGGTATCGTATTTCATCATGATAATATCAAACCACACACATCTTTACAATGCCGTTAAAAGTTATTGTAGTTAGGTGGGGAAGTGTTATCTTATTCGCTGCATTCGCCCGACATTGCCTCTTCAGATTTTCACTTGTTTTTCGTCTTTACAAATTCTTTCAATGAACACGACTTTGATGACAAAGAGTCCATCAAACGACACAGAGAGCGGGTGCAGGTCGGGCGCGAGTCGGGTCGGGACCGCTGCAGGTCTAATTTCGTGTGTTATCGTCCATATAAATACACAGAATTAGACCCGTCGCGGTCCCTAACCGACCCGCGCCCGACTCGCACCCGCTCTCTGGTATATTTTTGGTGTCGATGTTTGTTTGTGACTGTAGTTGCGTTAGTGTTATGTTACATAGTTATTAATTTTCGCTGAGGAAGAGTGGAAAAATTAACAGCATGAAAAAATATTCAACACAAATCCAGCAATTTTGTACGATTTAACCTTCACTGGGTTCGTGGTTTAATCAATTAATTTACTTCCATTATTATTTTCTATTTATTCTATATGGGGCGGCAATTTCATACATTAAACCCTACATTATGAAATCGTGTTTTAGAAAAAAATTTCTATCGGATTTACTTGCACTTGATTACGTACCTAATTATGACGTTAGTCTGTACCACGGAATTAATTTAATTGGTCTGTGGTCAGTACACAAAGTTCTTTAGCAAAATTTGTAAATTTGTTAAAAACATTTAACAAGAGACTGTATGGACGACAATAACAGTGTACAGTTGTGACAATGATTTTTTAATTATCTATTGTAGTTTAAAGTGTGTCGTCCTCATTTTGCATAAGTAAGTTTTTGTAACGACCAGAAATCGATGGTTGTTGTTCGTTTATTTTTATCACTGTTTCATATTTATAGTTTAAAAATCTTTTCGGTAGTACCATAGACCGTTGTACTTAGTTTTACTACAAAACAGAGCTGCTGTTTTTCAAATTAAATGATGAGACAGCGCAATCATAAAATATGTGTTCCACAGCCGGGGCGCCACATTTGCAATAGTGAAGATACTTACCTAGTACGTGGGTTATAACTTTCCACTTCACGATCTGACCGTTTGGTGGTGTGAATAAAATAAATTAAGATGTAATTAATTACTTTACTAGTCAAAAGTTATTATGCTACATCGAGTATTTTGATCATATTAATTGATCATTGCATCAATAATGTTACGTTGGAATTCGTGCTGTAATTTGGTAACTCCTATGTCTATGAATGCATTTTTTTATTTCTACCATCTTATTTTACATGTCTTATTACATTACAACTAACATTTATTACGCGCTTAGATTTTTCTGGCAGTACCAGTGAATATCCGCTAGACCTAGCCGAAGTCAAAATGCAGTGGAGATTTTTTTTGACTGAACGAACTAGTCATGCACCTGATGGTAAGCTACACACCTGTCCATAACAGTTGCAGTGCTGCTCAAAGCTTTAAATCGCAGGGTGACGGGCGTAGTGGCAGTGAGGAGCAACGCCACTACTCCCGTCACCCTGAGACATAACTTGACAAGTCTCATATGCCTGTAATTTCACCAGCACCCTTACCCTTCAAAACCGAAACAGTAATGCTGATATACTGTTTGGCGACAGAAATAGGTAAGGTAGGCCCTGGCCGAGCTCTTTCACAAGGAGCTCTACTGCTACTAATCTAAGATTTAGGAAGACGATCATCAGCAGTGAGGGACCAACAGACGAGGAGGAGATTTGTGTATTAACTTCAAATGGTATTTATTACCATAAGCTATTTGTCACTTACTTTCGACGAAATCTACTGTATCCATGTGGATTTTTACTACTACTGACACCTTAATGTCAATAACATTATTATCATCTCTATTCACCTGCACTTTTTAGCATAAAGTATCCTTGGCCTTCAGCGGGACCGCCAGTTGTCGGGAGACGGGTACGGAGTCACTGGCGGCGCGGGCGCACTGAGTTCACGGCGAGGGCTTCTTTTATTACTCCAGTCCATTTAACCCATTTCATTGACGTAATCTCGTTTTATCGCCGTTGCCGTGCTCCAGCGTTTCAAATGCCCCAACAGACTATGCATAAATATATTTATGTTCATGTAATCTCGGAAATTCAATTTGCTCAAAGGTTCGCCGGGTTCATATTCAGATAGCCTGATTATTGTAATGCATATAGGTTTACTGCTATGGATTGCAGTAAAAAATTGAGTTCCATCAATGAGTTTTACGATCGGATAAGTCATTGGTACTGATACAAACGATAAAATGCGCGATTGGAGCTCGGCGCCTACTTCTTTAGCTAACATCACATGTGATTTTAAGATTCGTACAGTTCGTTAACTCAATATGTAAATCTTAAAATAGTCCCGTAGGGCTGCGTCAGACGATGACACAATTGACCCGGCGACCCGCACGAGGCCTGCCAGTTCTCACGCGCCTACTGCGAAAATTAACAACGACAATTTAATTGATATAAACAGCCTATGTGGTGATTTCGAGGCCAGAGGAATTAATGGCGCAATGGGACACTAAGTGACAACCGCCCCAGGTCTCAATGTGTGGCGCCAACGGTCGCCGTAGTAGCATATGGGAAATTAGCCATCACGTGTTAATTTGTAACCATAAAATTGAATAAAGGATGTTAAACAAAGAACACAAACGTTTGTTATTTATTATATTCAACAAATGGTGAACACCAGATTGTTGTTAAAAAAATCACATAAAACAGCTAATAAATGAAAAAGTAGAACGAGCGTAATAAAAACGATAATCATGTCATACTAATTACTTAGAAGCAAATAAATTTAAAAAGAAATTGTCGGTTCAAAGAGCGAATTGCCATGCAGCCTAACCCAAATTTAGGTATCGAACATAGAAAACGAAGTCATGCTCGTACTAGTGATATGAGCAATTTGGGCGGCCTCGTAATTTCTCCCGTAATAAGTGAAGTATCGTCCGCTAACCAGTGACAATGGCAAAAATTAACACGTCTAAAATACAGCAGTCGTTCACCCTAGTAGCTTTTAGTCAGGGTTGCCATGCCTTTGCGACCTCGTTTCTACCGCGTCTGGAAATGAGTCAGATTTTTCTTGTTCCTTTAGTTCGAAGCTCATTGGTTAAACTTCCCCTGATTAATATCTACCTACGGCTACAAGCATTTTGCGTTTGTTTTTTGCTACACACGTTGGGTTAGATGCATAAGATTCATTTTCGTAGTCATGTTTATTTTGCGACTTATTTCCAGTCGCGGAATATCGAGTGTTAGGTCATGCCTATAATTTTTTATACCAAGATCCAAATTTTTTGTGCCAATTTGGGTACGGAATTAATAAACTGGATAACGAAAAGGCTCTAGGTCATTAATTTATACATTGGAATTCACATTTTTGGGTCATAGACCGAATCTATTCGCTCGTAGAATCTCAACTAATTCCTCCACGTTTCGTTCTGAGATACTGCGAAACATAAATTTGAAATTCAAATTCCTTGAGAATTTTCAATGTCATTCATATGAATTATTTAAAAGCAGTGCTATAAACATTTACTACACATTTTCATAATGACTAATTCTTTTTTTACAATAACGTTTTCTATTTTAATTTACAATTTCGCCGTTAATTTGTTTAAGTGATGTACTGTGATTTATTATTTGACATAAATGGACATAAACAATTATTCTCAAAACAATGTTTTTATTGTAACTCCATATTCCAGCAAATTTTTAATACTCAGAAGGTTACAAGAACATGGTCAATAATTATTGATACAAAACCATTGACTTACAAATAAATGGACGACGGGTCTAATACAAAAACCACGAAAAAAATGTCCCAAGTCAACCTATTTAAACGTAGTGACATGTCAAGGAATATGAGAAAGCTAAAACGTTGAATTTAAATTGTAATGTCATCGTACTGTCTAATTTTGCTTGCTTCGCTGTCAGTCGAACAAACGAAGACTAGAGCGTGAATGACGCTCTGTATACGATTTTAACACCCTATAAGTTCGGACACTTTTTAGCGCGAACCCGACGTCCATATAATTGTAAGTCAATGTACAAAACGAATCATATATTGTGCCAATAAAAAAACGTGTTATTCAATAAAATAAATATTACAGTTAATATAGCTATGTCTCTGTCAATAAACAAGTACTAAGCAGCCAATACAAGTACCATTTACTATTATATTATAACCCAAATTTTTGTGTAAAATAATTTCATTTTTTATCATACATAGTGACGGGACGAACGAGTAGTGCAGTGCCATCCAAAGCTTTAAATCACAAAGATCTGAGTGGCACTGCCATTGCACCCCTGAGACATAAGTTTAACAAGTCCCTTGTGCCTGTAATTTCACCATTCAAAACCGGAACGCAGTAATGCATAGCAGAAATAAGTAAAGTGGCAGAACTTGCCTGGACGAACTCTTTCACAAGGAGCTGGAGCTCTACTGCTGATAGTCAGTAAAACAATGCGTTTGCATTTCATGTGTTTTGTTTTCTTTAGTAATGAAATTTTGATCATCACGAGGAATCCGCTGAGTGCGTAAGTTTCCGACAACGACTGACGTCCACAACGCGGTGGCGACACGGGCGCGGCGTCAAATGTCAGGGGGCACAAAGCCACCACCTGCATACCTGCCTAATAAAACACATAGAGCCGGACGTCAACCTTTGACCAATGAATAATTTTATGTGTAATTCGCAATTCCCATTCGTTTTCGAATTTTGTTTAATTATTTGATTCCTATTTAATATTCAACTCAATAATTTTACTAAAATTCATAACACGTTATCATGCATCAATAAAATAAGTACTTTATTTGTAACAGCAGTAAGATCAAGGTTCAGGCATAGTAAAATAATATAAATATGGTGTTTAAGTCCGTACAAGTAACAGCGCGACTTGTTTGTGTGCACGGCCACCGCGCGCCGTGTACGGACGCACACATTCGCATAATAATGAAAGGCGCATGGGATCAACGACCAGTGATATGCAACGCGAGTGCATGGCGAGAATATGCGAATATGTGCGTCCGTGCACGGCATGCGGCGGGCACGCACTCACACAAGCCGCGTTGCTACGTTTGTAATGAGTTCACATACTTGTATTATAATATGGTTCAGAATTATGTTAGCTGCGACTCTATAACATGTATAAATGGTTATACTAAATTCATTTATCTGTTTTCATAAGATTGTTCTAGTTAGTAGCAGTAGAGCTCCTTGTGAAAGAGTTCGTCCGGGGAAGTACTGCCATCTCACCTATTTCTGCCACCAAGCTTTAATGTCAGTATTTTGAAAGGGTAAGGTTGCTTGTGAAATTACAGGCACATGAGACTTGTCCGAAGTCTTTGCGATTTAAAACCCTGAGTGGCACTGCAACCGTTATGGACAGGCGTGTTGCTTAACACCAGACGCAAAACTTGTTCGCCTCATCACTTGATACCATAAAAATAAGTATATTATAATAATAATGTACCATACAACCACACTAATTACCTGAACTCAGAAAATTCCCTGTATTTCAAGTATCAGACCACCGGAGCTCAACCCAGGACACCTATTATATTATGATCAGACTCTCGTTAAGACGAGGTGCATATGGCACTAGTTAGGAATTAAGCAAACCTAACCCTATAGAGATGAATAACCGTATACAAAAATTTGCTATCCTGTGACGATGTGCATCTCTAGAACGCATATCTACAAACATGGTGCCCCTAATGATTTTGGTACTGTAGCGTCCTAGAACTACACGGTATATATAATGCGGGTATATATAGTATTCATCCACCATTTTTTTATATTTGAATTAAAAAAAAATTAAAATAAGTCATGAAAAAATACATTTTTTGTTACTTTAGTCCGTAATTATTTACGGCTTTATATACTTAACGTCTAAACTTTTGTATTTTATTGTTCTTTAAAAATATACATAATCGGTTCATAATTTATCGTAATTCATATCTATTAATAAACATTATTATCTCAACGTATTAACAATGAACAGGCGCCAGTTGTAACGTAGCGACTCTATTTATTTCATTTATCAATAATGGGTCTGGGTGCCAGTCATTGATTACGTCGATGTCGGACCTAATGACTTTGAACTCTGCTGAGTATGAACTGAACTCTATATTTGTATAATTAAAAAAAAAAGCGAAAGCGGTTTTATACAGGCTGTTAAATTTGTCGCATTATACTGGAAAGGGGGTGTTTTCATGTGAACAATTTTGATTGCGCGGAACCGTGTGAAACCGACCTTAATGTATAATTGTACTTACTCAAAATAATAAACATGTGCCATACAATCACACTATTGCCTGGTCTCAAACTAGGGAATTCCTTGCACAATGAGTACCGTAGCAACGGAATTCCCAACCCAGACCACAACCAATTTAGAAAATTTCATTTCCCAAATTGGTCCTGTCGGGAATCGAATCTGGGACTTCGTCATCCAGTGCCCACCGTGCAAACCATTGGACTGCCAAGGTCGTCAATAAAAAAATAGGGAATCATCCCCCTTGTGTAACGTAATTAAGGTGACATCTGACATATCTAGTTCTAATTTTCCAAAATAGTAGTGGATTCATGAATTCTTATTATTATATTAATATTAATTCGTATTATTACACAATGAAAACCGAGCTTTTAGAATTTGCCAAAGAAATCTTAATACATTGCATTACTGTAATTCAGTAACGCTTAAAATTTTATATATGAGTAGGTAACTGTACACAAGTACGCAAATTTTACACACACGATTTTACACGTATACATTATTACGTACTACTAAGTAATTCAATATCAATGAATTACACTCAAAAGCAAAATCGAAAGGAGGCACAGTTTACTCAGCTGTACTACGTACGTAATATACAGCGTGTTTTATTTTTGCAACTTCTAAATTGCAATTCTTACAGTAAGTACTTAAGTTAGAAGCTTCAGTTGCTACCTGAGTTTACTGATCTCATCGTACTTAGTGTTGAATGGAACTACATCACTTCAAACGTTATAATTTACTAGTTTCACACATAAAAGAGTTTATCCTGTTAATAAATTACACAAAAAACATTAAAGCTATTGTTATTTTGCAAAAAACTACTTACATCACAAACGACAGAATTTGTCATATTTCGGTTCAAGTTGTGTATACACTGACCTACCTATTTCGTATCATTCTGTTCATCGTTGGAATGGTAATGATAATACTTTACATTTTAAAAAAAATTTTCACACTTATTTCTCCGCAACCTGTATAAATGTTACTAGGTCAAAATGGGAGTATGTGCTTGAAGAAGTATATTAACCACCGATTAGGCACGTAATACTGAGATGAAATTGGGTTGTATAAATAAAATGTTTGGGTTTACGTTACGACTTACCGCGGTTACGAACTTTGTTTAGGCGGACTTTTCATCGGAGATATTGGCATTAATTATTGCAGGTCGTAAAAGTATTTTACTTCAGTTTTTTAAATTTCCGTTAGTGTAGATTACTTTTTAACTTTATTAATAGATCCAAAATCTCTAAGTGCTCGTTACAAATTGATCATAATTTTGTGTAGCCCATAAATATAATAGCCCAAAAATATAAAGCTGATACTTACTGGAGTCAAATAATAGCCATGGTGCGCGCAGACAGACACCAGACTTCAATCAGTAAAAAGTGAAATTTCGCGCTAGTGACTTTGATCACTCGCCGGAAAAACGTGGAGACAGTTCACGATTCGCGCCAAATATAAAACAGAACACGTGCTTTTTGAGATTGATATATTCAATTTTTCTGTAAGACAGTCCGTTTTAAGTGAAGAATATTCGATATTTTCGGTTTTATTTTATAGATGCTGCGTGCGGTGGAGTGGTGCGGCAGCGCGGGACAAGCGCGCGGCGCGGCAAGTAGCGTGCCACTGACTGCGCGCGCGTTCACCCGATCGCTCCCTCTTCTCTTCCAATTTTAAATATCGAACACTTGCGTTGCGTATGCTTTTCCGAGAGTAGGTATAGGCGCTGTAGATGCCCGCCCATAATAACTGAGTTTACACACAAAGATCTCTGTTTCGCGCTTCATACGGTAATGTACAACTCCCGTCTTCACCATGTGAACTGTCGGTATCGCCTATTTCCGGGCCTACGATTACCACTGCCACTGCTTAATTACTGGAACCTTCGTGGTCTTCAGCACTGCCATGTTTATAACTGTAGGGGAGCCATCTTTAACCCGGCCACAATTCACAAATGCTTGCACAGAGCTGCTAAACCAATTTTGTATCTCTTTCGTCAAATAATTTGAACGTACGCAGTGTTGCTAATACTCCTGGGCCCCGATCGCAGTAGTAGTACAACTCCTTGTGAAAGAGTTCGTCCAGGGAAGTACTGCCACCATACTTATTTCTGCCCCCAAGCAGTAATGCTCACATTACTGCGTACTGGCTTTGAAAGGTAACGGTGCTGGTGAAATTATAGGCACATGGGACTTGTCAACTTCATGTCTGAGGGTGACGGGCGCAGTGGCAGTGCCCCTAAAAATATTTTAAATTTAAATCTCTGAGTGGGACTGCAACTGTTATGGATAGGCGTGTCACTTACCATCAGGTGCACGACTTGCTAGTTCCGTCACTCGATATCATAAAAAAAATCACCCACCCTTTGCTTCGACTGCAGTGTAACTGCACGGCTGTTGTGGCTCTAGCGTCGGCGGAACACGGTGTGGCCTAACCTTGGCGAAATCAAAGAGAAGACTCAGTCCACATAAAATTTATTAATAAGATGAGGTTAAAAAAACAAGAAGAAAGGCTGTAACAAAAAATAGACTAATATAAAAACAGGCACAATAGTATAAACACACTCTCTATAGATAAATCATAACAAAAAGTGGACTTACCCAAAAAGGGCCTGTATTTGTATGAATATTCGATGCTTTATAAGCAGTTTATGTTTCATAAGGTTTACATGATTAAGGTTATATGACGCACACGTCCTTTCTCTTCGAGAATTTTGATGGGAGTGACAACGGAACGAAGCAACGTAAGAATGACGAAGAAATAGAAGTGGCCAGGAACCAGAAAAAGGGGTGATAAAAGGTGGCATGACGTCGCATAGTCACAACGGTACCTCAGGTGCACCCGTGGTCTACCCGCCCGTTCCTATATAATGGGTACAGACAGTGTTAATTCGCCTGGTACCTACCCGAATTATGCCACTTACACGTCCGACTTCCATAGTATTTCATTCGCATGCCGCCCACTCTAGTGCCGATAATGCACCGAGCTCACATGGTGCTACTCATTAATCCGTATCGTGCTCAAAAGCTTCATTCTTTTACTTTCTTTACCTTTTGCCTTTCTTTTGCCGCCTATCTTCATTGCTTGCGATATAAGATGCCGCCGAACGACGAACTGGCTCGTTTAAAAAGATTTACTACTAGACAAGTTCATGATTTTTCACCGTCGGAGAACCTAAAAGCACTAAATGCGTTTTGCGTAGAGCAGCGCGCCGGGCGGTTTGCGTGTTTGCAGTGAGATATGTAAGGTATATTGAAGAACATTTTTATTTTTGTACTTATATATAGAATTTCAATATCTACCCCTATGTACTATTATTTATTTATTGCATAATAAATAGTGCATTGAAAGGCTTCCTTTACAAACATGGGCCCTGTTAGAATATTGCAATTTAAGTGTATGCTTTCCATCTCTAATATGCTTATATGTTATGAATACTCTAAAAAAGATCTTATAATACTGTAATCAAAAAAATTTAAAACTGCGCTAACGAACGGATGTTTTTTGCATTGCTACCGTTTACCCAATTTCCTTTTCAGTAAGTCTTATCATATCACTATCGAAATTGGTTTTACGAGGCCTATTTTGTTCTTTTCATAATTGTAACTTTATCATTCAAATAAAAAACCGACCTCAAAAGCTTGCTTAACGTCTTTTTTCGATTTCCATGGGGTGCCCTTATTAGATTCTTCGTGGTGACAATGAGACTGTTACGGACTCCTTTGTACATTTCATACTTTTTTGTGGTTGTCATGGTGACGGTGACTTAACACTCATCATACTTCCTCTCTATCTACTAGGGAAACCCAGTGTCGCGGGTGCCATGGACACACACGTAGACAACTACAAATTACATCCAAAATCACGACAAAAATAAATGTAGGTATTTGTTGATTACATGTATTGTGTCAATGAAAAGTCGATTTTTATTTGCGATTTTTTTTTATTTGTGATAGCCGACACGAATCGAGAAGAGCATTTTCGGCATCAAGAACCACCTAGAAAGTATACCCTTTCAAGTAAAAAAAGAATTTTCAAAATCGGTTCACAATTGACCGAGGAATCGGTAGGACACTGACATACCCGTAAAGTTTGAGAATTTTTCTCGATTTCCATGGATTCCCTCATCAGATTATGACTTGGAGACAATGGGACTACCACGAGAGAGCACCCTTTCAAATAAATAAACAAATAAATCGGTCCACAATTGACGGAGAAATCGGAAAACATACATACAGCCGAAAGTATAATCTCCTCCTTTTTTGAAGTCGCTTAAAAATTGCCACGCTATGCGCCACCTATAGTAACTGACCACAACAACGCGAAGAAATTACCTTCCTTCGCCTTTAGTGTGCCCTACTGCATGGAATTTATGCAGCTGCCAGTCGTCCGGCCAAAGCATCACACATCCCTACTTGTAAAACTAATCTCTGATAAGAACTCTCCTTATCTCATTAAGTGTCGTATTCTAGAACTCTACTCAATACTCAAGTCAGGATTTTAGTATGGTTTAAAGCAGTCATCATACTCAAGTCCCTGCCATTAGGGTCGTATTTCCAGTGCTTGTGTTTCCAGTGCAATCCTGACTTGAGCATTGAGTAGAGTTCTAGAATACGACCCTAAGAACCCATGGAGCTGATTTCGCTTTGTGTAGATAAACTACTCCACTCACATGTTTACTTTGCCGTTGGACTTTTTAGTGAATAAGGTTTATTATTCTTTAATTTATTTGGACTTAAACTAAAGAATCCTTAAATGTAAAAGAGATTTTTTTTAAACAAACTAAGGCAACAAGGAACTAATGAATTATCTTTATGAGGATAGAAAATTTAATAAAAGTGATAAACGATAAATATATACAATAATTTAATATTTAATATAAAAAATTGGCTTTATTTGACATGCAAAATACATAAATTTCAAACATTAAACAAAGAAGTATAATAAACAAACCAATAAAAAAAAATTCAGTTGAAATAAAAAAGCGTGTCGTAAGGGTCCACGAGTCAGCATCTGAGGCCCATGCTAAGTACTTACATAGCCTTCGCTACTATTCTGCTAATAATTTGGAATACCACAATTCAAATATACCGGTGGAAATTTGTAATGCCACCTGGAGGGAAAGTACTCTAAATACTGGAGATAGAAATTTTTACTTAAAGGAAACATTCCTTTATTTTTTAAAAGAAATAAAACTGCATTCATAGATTTTCACCATCAAAATTAACAGAATAAATAACACAAAACTAACTACCACAAACACAACAATAAACATGTCTACCATTTGCTGTTACTTTTTTAAACACCGAGCAACCGTTTCAATTCTATAAATTAATAGCGAGTGTGACGGCTCACGCTATGCAACACGAGTGTACTGCGAGATTAAGCGAATGTGTGCGTCCGTATACATCGCGCAGCGGGCGTACACACATATAAGCCGCGCTACTACGTTTGTACGGAGTTACCATACTTATCTTATTACGCTATGGTAATACCCTCTTCTTTGAGGAAAACATCATCAACCCATTTACACGACCCACTACTTTGCACAAGTCTCCTCACAGGCGAGGGTTTAAACTATACTCCGCCACCGTCACACGTCTTCCGAGGATTATGAATCTTCTTCGTCGTGCAGGTGTCAATACGATGTTTTCCTTCACCGAAAAGCTCATGTTAAATTTCAAATTAAATTTCGCACATATCGCACTGCTAATACAATAGTGTATTAACTCTAAAAATTAATTTATTTAGAATAGCTGAAAAATTAGTCAGTTCTCGTGAAAGATTATAATTTATGCACAGGTTACAATTTATTGAACACCTACAACTCCTACTTGCCAATTAGAAGTTTATTTAAAAATAAAAGTAAAAAATAATTTCACATTTTTCCGTAAGTACCGTTTTGTCCAGAAGTAGTTTACAAAACGTTTATCTCATTCTGGGTTAAATAGATATATTTTAATGGCTTCTTGCAATATTCTAGCGACAACTTTATTGACGTGTAGAGAAACAAATTTCACGTTCAAAATGGTATAATCTTGGATTTCACATATTTTGACTTATAACACTATAGCAGTGCGATATATTCTGAAAAACTCAGATATGTGAGCCCGGTGTCCAACCCACGGCCTCTGCTTGAAAGGTGGTAGGTGAAACCATTAGGCTACCATGGCTTTTTTAAGGAAAACCTATTCAAATTATGGCTTAGTATTTTGCTTAACAGACCCCTGTTTCCCTTACTCACCACAAATTGATATGCAAGGATGTGTCTAAATAGGCCGTTATTCGAAGGTCGTGTGACAGACGATGACATCACCAATACTCATTTCTACAACGACTCTACGGGGTCGTAAATCAATACCATAAAGAGACTTATGAGTGATTTAAAATGTCAGGCACGGACGCGACCCAGGCGTTGTCCATCTAATGGGTAGGTAATGAATAAGTACGTGCAAGTTGTCATGCAAAACGTAATTATTAATACTTTATAGTGTGAACGTCCACGCTACAGCTTTGTCTATAATAATTTGTTATACTGAACATGTTTTTATAAGTTTTTGCGATTGTTGCACGTAGCAAAAGAAACTCCTATTTTCGGATCTAAATCCCGTATTATTTGTTTTTGCAAACAAACCAACGTTTCCGGCCACGGAAATTAAAAAGAAATCCTAATTTCAACAGGGAAGACAGTTTATCCGTACCACCAATTTGGGATCCACTATTTCCTCTGTTGAAAAAACCCGAGCAGACATAAGACTGCCGCAATAATTTATATGTTTCAATTTATTCTAATTAATTAATTTAATAATTAACAATACAATTTAATTAATAAATCATTTATATTTCGAGTTCTTAGGTTTTCGCGATTGTTACAGACATAAGGTTTAAGGAAATGAAACTATTTTTCTGGATTTAAATCGCCTATATTTGTTTATTATATTTTTTATAATATTAAGTGACGGAACGAACAAGTCATGCGTCTGATGGTAAGCTACACGCCTGTCCATAACAGTTACAGTGCCACTCAGAGCTTTAAATTGCAAAGATCTGAGGGGCACTCACTACCACTGCGCCCGTCATCCTAAGACGTAAGTTGACAAGTCCCACGTGCCTGTAATTTCACCAGCACCCTTACCCTTCAAAACCGGAACACAGTAATACTGACATTACTACTTTGCGGCAGAAACAGGTAAGGAGGCAGTACTACCCTGGACGAACTCTTTCACAAGGACTTCTACTGCTACTAAATATTTAATTAATTATTAACTTTTGTAACAATCAATAGTGAAAAGTAGGGTGGTTTGGATTAATATTAGACATAACTGGTTGATGACCACATCAGTCACTCGTGACCATGGGACCTGTAAAGGACTCGAAACGTTGGTTTGTTCGAAAAACAAATATACGCGATTTAGACCCGAAAAAATAGTTCATTTCCTATGTTTCTATAAACTAGTTCGAATTTCATGTGAATTTCTTTGGTGAAATTGAATTTACCTAATTAGACATGCGCCTTTGGCTTACAACACACTTAACTCGTTTTTAATTACCCCTATTTACAATGCTTTGAATGCTTTTAATCTTCATTGTCCAAGGCGTATTGTCAATCTTTCTGTACGGGTGGTCTGTAGGTTGAATATACGCAGAAAGCACTCGCCTTTCGTGTGCAATATAATAATAATGATAACGGGTTGTTATAATTATAATACAAAGATCGAACACTTAGAAAAAATTCCTTCGATCCGGCTGGATTCGAAACAACGTCTTCTAGCAAACCGTGGCAGACGGTATGTCAACTAAGCCACCAACCCAATGTCAGATCTTTGTATTTGAAAAATACGGAGCAAACCAGTGGACTTCACGAATTTTTCTATGTGCTTGTTACATAGAAAAATTCGTGAGGTCCACTGGTTTGCTCCGTGGCTTTTTTCTCCGAGGTAAAAAAAGGATTAAATAAAACATGAAAAGAAACCGTTTTTTTTCTAAGAGTATGCAAATAAAAACATGACAATATTTTTTTTTACTGCATTTCCTCTTTTGTTGTTAATATTATTCTTCATAGATAAATTGCTCAAAATAAATGGGCAACACTCTTACAGTGTTGTCAATTTGTGGCGAATTCCACAAATTGCGGGGAATTTCAACTCGATTTTCTCTCGGCATTTTGTGGGATTGCCGCTATGTGGGGAAAATGCGGGGATTCTAACATTTTACCTTTTTTTTTAATCTATCGCATTGCTACTTTGATGATTAGTAATAAAAATACTACTTATTTATTTATCTAAAAGCGATATCAATATTTTTTTCCACATCGTACATATCCCTTATATAGCAACATTTACATAAAATTATTAGCAAATCGCTTATATAAAATTATTCGGTAGGATTTCAAGTACTTTGTCCGGAATTGTTAAATTACTACTATCAGCGAGCGGCGCGTCTTGAGTCCACGACCTTTCCTCTTCCTCCCGTTTATGTTAGGTCGGTCTCCGGTATGAAAAAAACTAAATCAGCTATTGGGTCAAACGCAGAAAAATCAACTAAAACGAAAAAATGTAACTCAACTGATAAATAACGAAACTGATTCATAATGCTGCGAACACATATGTCAAGGTCACTAGACTAATATGTTTATCTGGCTTCTCATGTATTTAAATTTGAGTAAGTAAAATGTCATAACATACTTACCAAAATATTTATTTTTCTTTATAACTTAGCGAGTTTCCGCTCTACAGAAATTACATTATTCATTACATCATATTATGTTGATTTACATATCACACTACACATACATTCAACGAGGAAAATTTTACTTGGATATATACTATCAAATTACCATTATAATACACTACAAAATAAAAATATTTAAAACAATAAACCTTCTTAGCGCATTACAATCTCAAAATTAAAATTGTGGTCTTGCTTGATTTTCTTTTCTTTTCGGTACTACTTCTTCTTTCTTTTGTTTTATTCTCGCTGTCCATATTTATGTCTTACTCTATTTCTACACTTTTTTCATTTGTTTTTCCTTTAAGTAATGTGTTTATTTATCTTTAGTTTATTTTTTTTTCCTTTTTGCTTCACTACATCCACTTAACTTTAATTATTTTACTTTTTTGAGTATTGTTTAGACACTTTATTTTTTTCTTATTTCATTTAACTCTATGTAAATATTTTTTTGTCAAAACTTCACATTTAAAGACGTTATTTTTCAAGCATTCGTGATATTTTCTTTCCTTTCGGCATTCGTAATGGATACCATTTCTGCAAACAAAACTAGTTTTAGTTAAATACTTTTTTTATTAAGATTATGCATGTATTCGTTTGTTTGTCATTATAATTAATGTATATGCAACTTTATATTTTCTCAGTTTCGTAACATAACGAAACTGTTAAGAATATCTGATAAATTCTTACGTCAATTTTTTTTAAGCACAGCTTGTTATATTTCACTTGAAATCTCAATGAATTTAGAAATATGTATGTATGTATCAGTAGCCTTTGATAATAAATTAATATTCAGAAACACACTTCTTTAAGAACAGTCGTTAATCATCTGATAAAAAATTATACAAAATAGTTACCCAATTCAAACGTCCGATTTTTTCGCCGTAACAAAATGGCAGTTGACGATAAAATATTAAAACATGGTTCAAAGAGTTACCAATTAAAAAAAAAATAGTGTAGTGTTCAGAAATGAAGCAATTATTTTTAAAAGCTTTGTAACTAACACTGAGTAACGAAATTGATTTATTTAGGACAATGAATAAAAATATTATGTCCATGTAAATTATAAAGATATATTGAAGCAGTTTTTAGAAAATTGCTTATTATGTCTTTAAGGGTAATCGCAACCGAACTTTGGACGTAAATTCCTGGAAGCATAAGTTATCAATTGCAATAGATACAGCAGTCGCGGTAGGACATTTAAAAAAAGTATGAATGGTATTTATACTTCTTTTTTTGTACTGAATATATTGTATAATTTTACCCAAAAATGAAATATTTCATAGGTGGAAACATTGACTTACAATTATAGGTGGAAAGAATTAACGCGCCAGAAGAGAAAAAGTTTTTAGTGTATTTTCGAAACTAAATTTTACAAAGAAGTTTTAAGTTAAGGGACATGTACATTTTTAAAAGGTACATTTTTACTGCGTTTGACCCTAGTGCCAAACAAAGCCAAGCAGTTGGTACTTTCACATCACAACTTGCCATTCGTGAAGCTTATATATTAAATTTAGGTCTAAACTAAACTCTTTTATTTCTAATTTTAGCATAACTTATTGTAGATGGTTACATTTTGACTTCTTCATTTATTGCAATAATATAATATAATAAATACTGAGAATTAATAATAAATATATTATATATGTATATATTCACATATATATATTCTTAAAATAAAAGTTAGTGTCTTATTTTATTTCAGTTATTCCATTTTACTTTTTCTGAAAAAAAAAAACTAGTAAAAAAACGGTCGCCGTCATTTTTTTCAAAATTGCGTAAAGAAACATTTGGTTTTTTTTTCAGGTAACAACACTTGTCGATGCACACATAAAAAAGTGGCGAGTTAATTTACGATGCATTCTGCTTTTGTATAAACCCTTTAAAGGGTTTGAAAGTACAAGATTTCAAATCCAGAATCACACAAGTCTTAAGATCATAGCAAGCCTACGGTCGAATTAACTCGTCGAAGTAACTCGGATTTCCAGATTTGATCTCACGCTACTTTGCCTTTGCTTTGAATAGTACAATCGCGGGTCGTTCTTCTGTGATGATATCACCAATGATAGTTTTACTGCGGGACTTGTAAATTAGAACACTAATGGATAAAATTGAAATGCGTTCTGAAGGTTACAAGGATGAAGAGAATATTGTCTTCTATTTTTGTATAAGTTTATTTTCACAGCATAATATTTCATCATTCTCTTACAAAACATTCGTAGATTTTCACAAAATTGTTACGAATACAGTTGACATAACTCAAGCGTATATTTATATTTATTGTGGCGGAAGGGCCATAAAGATATAATACTGTGACGTCTTAATTGGAAGGATTTATACCGACTTTGAGTTTTCTGTTTGCGGGATTAGCGTCCCGGCCAGCGGAAGCGGCGGCGTCGACGGCCGCTCGACAGCGGCGTGGCGGCGGCGGCGCTGGCACAGCCCTTGAGTGTAAACACGGAATTAACGGATTTAGACGGCCATGAGTGCTCAGCTTTATGTTTTGTGTTTCGACATCGCTCTTAGGGCAGCCACGTACGGTCGGAATTCTGATTCGAAATTCAGTTTCGAACTTCGATTCTAGATTCCGTATAACATTTTACGTTTATTTCCGTTGGGAATAACAAGACTCAGTTGAGAAACGCGAGGCGTTGAGTCCAAATGTTCTCGCAGACTCGTACGGAATTTGCGACTGTGTGTTGCGACCCTCAAATTCTATGGAAGATTTGCATTCGGAACGGTTTTTTAACCGACTTCAAAAAAAGGAGGAGGTTCTCAATTCGACTGTAACTGCATAATTTGTGAACCGATTTTGATGATTCTTTTTTTGTTGGAAAGAGGGACCTATACGGTACAAGAGGGTATTTATTGGTCTCATTTAAATTTGAAGAAAATATTCCACCTGTAAGGGTAGCAAATTAGGGGATCATTCTGGTGTAACGCACTTTTCCGTAACCGAATTCAGTAAAATTTGGCAAATAGGTGTCTGCAACAGTAATCATCTGGCAGAGGAACTTCAGTATATAAAGCAAGTCCTACATGCGAATAAGTTGAAGAGTCCACACCAATGCCACAGACGCCGTGTGAAACCATCAACAGTCGAGCGAAGACCTGCCATTTTACTTTACGTGAGAGGTGTCACAGACAATATCGGGAGAGTCCTCAAGCGTGCATCTATCAAGACTTATTACAAGCCCCTGAGGCAGATTTCTCAGTTCCTGAGACCCGTGAAGTGTGACGTCCGCTTACAGAATTCAGGAATTTACAAGCTGTGACTGCGAGTGCGGTCTCTCTTATGCTCTGGGTACACAGAAGCGGCCGCGGAAGCGTTGCGGACGCGGGAATTTTTTTTACATGAACTTAATTGCGAGCTTACATGAACACTGCTACACTGAAACTGGGAATAAATAACAAGGCTCAAGAAGCATGCGGAGTCGTTACAGCTTCGCAGAGATATAGCGTCTCTTAGCGTATTCTATCGCCTGTACCACGGTGAGTGCTCTGAAGAGTTATTCAACCTTATCCCTTCCTCTCCTTTCCATCAGCGGACCACCCGTGCCGGACTGCGTTGCCACAGTTGGACGGTCAGTTCAATACCGTCCCGCACTAAAAAGTTTGGCAATTCGTTTTTATGCCGAACCATCAAATTGTGGATCCAACTCCCGGCGCATGTATTCCCTCCCCTCTATAACATCGGGTCCTTCAAACGTAGTGTGAAGAAGCATTTGGCCAGACCGGCAAAATGATAGTGACGGAGTGAAGATATTTGTGTTTTCCATCCGTTACTCTCATCTCTGGACTGTATTCGCACTTTCCATCAGGCGCGGTGCAGTCATTTTGCCGAGTCACAATAAAAAAAAATAAAAAAAAAACTAGCGGCGGCCGCGCGTTTGTCACACATTTCAGTGTGGGAGGGTACTATGAACTCGTACATTACAAAAATTCTCACCCCCGCAACGCTTCCGCGGCCGCCTCTGTGTGGCCAGAGCATTATATAGGATGATAAGCAAAGCGAAGAATTTGTACATGCGTCAAAGAACATAATATAGCTGATGTCAAACACCGTCGCGTAAACAATTCTGCAGTCTGTTAGCATGTCATAGATAAACCTAAACATTCAATTAAGTTTGACAAACCCCAGGTACTTACAAAAGAAGTTAAAGGACTTCTTTTGTAAGTATCTACACAGGATGCTGCAAGAAGCCATTGAAATAAAAAAAATATCCTGATTTCAACAGGGAAGATGGTTTCTCCGTACCACCAGTTTGGGATCCAGTATTTCCTCTGACGAAAATCCCAAACAGTACTAAGTACTGATTAATGTGTTTTAATTTATTTTGATGTCCATTATTAATTAATAATAAATTTAACGTAATAAAAATTCATATTGTTAAAATAAAATAATTTGTAAAACGTATGTGGCGTAAATTGGTATGTAAAACAATGTTGGAATTAAAAATAAGGTATTTAATTAATAACTTTTGTAACCATAGTGAAAAATAGGGTGGTTTCCATTAATATTAGACATAACTGGTTGATGACTGTACCATCTCAATCAACCGTAACCATGGGACCTGCAGAAGGGCCCGAAACGTTGATTTGATTGAAAAACCAAATATACGCGACTTAAATCCAGAAAAATAGTTTCATTTCTTAAATAGGTGTAATTCCACGAATATTTGAGAAAAATTCGAACGGAATAGTCTGTATGTGTGTTACAAGTCCGTGATTTGTATAGTTTAGGTGCCTTCGAAATTCAGAAACGGAATTCCGTAACGGAATTTCGAAACGGGATTCCGACTGTATGTGGCCAGCCTTAATATCCGAATTAAATCAATGTGTTGATATTTCATTTGGGAATACAAAATCATTTTAGGAACCATGTAAGCCTCTGGCCACAATCGGCGACCTGATTAAAATAGTCGTTAAGAAATGTATAATTATAATAACACACACAGTCAACATATATAATAATGTACTCATTAATTTAAAAGAGCATCTCAAATATGTAAGCATCTAAAAAACTGGTATTTATTTTTATCTATTGTTAGCTATTAATGAATATTTTATACAACATAATTGTAATAATCAAGTATGTAAATTATATTTCAATATTTTGATTGACCAACTCCATTAATTCAATACACTTTATAACAACGTCGTAAGAGCCTTCTAATCCTCATAACATGGGCACTTGGACATTTTAAAATGACCGATTATACAGTTTTGCTCTTAAGAAGCTTAGTGGTCGCTGGTCAAGTGACAATCGTCTAGTTTAAACTTGAATGATAATTGATACGATAGCTTGACGATTTAATTTGACCACCGGGGTGGCAATAAGAACCACCGACATGGTAACACGAATCACTGAAGTAAACATATTACCTTTATTTATTTATTGATAAGCAACGTTAGACAAAATAATATGTTTACTTACGTTGTACTAAACGGTAACCCATCACAAACTCGAAGTTTTTTTTGCGTAAATAACGTTTGTTCGAATTTTCATTACACCGAAAACGGAATTATAACGAAACCGTTGTTCTTTCAAGATATGTTGGATGTTTATCACAAAGACACAATTAAGTTGGGTTAGATTAGGTTAAGTTACGTTTAAAAGAAAAAACATTATCCTCTCAAAATTACTTTCGAGGTTATGAAAATTCGAGCAAACGTTTTTTCTGGAAAATGTCATTTCGGACTAATGATTGGTAACACTACTACAGTCGATAGAAAGAAAGAAAGAAAACTGTTTATTACACAATCACAGACACGTATATAAACAAAACAACAGCGGAACAATCATAATAAAAATAATATAGATATAATAATAATAACAAAGTAAAAAAAATAGAACAAATGACATAGTTAATGCAGTACAAGTAATTTACCGTCATGCGTGTCGCAGTTGGTGCAATTGGAATTTGCTCAGCTTTAGTCACAAACGGTTTTTTTAACCCATTTCGTGGCGCTGATTTTCAGCAAGGCCGAGGTGAGTGAGCCACTGACAACAATAAAAAAAAAGATAGGTAAATAATAAACGTGAATTCTGTTATATGTTCAGCGCACGACGCTTTGTCTGAAAAATTATTAATTAAAGAGTGTTTTACGAAATACAACACACGTAAATAATTAGGAAATGAAACTATTTTTCCGGATTTAAATCGCGAATATTTGTTTTTTCAAAGAAATCAACGTTTCGGGCCCTTTGCAGGTCCCATGGTCACGGTTGACTGATTGATTAATGATTGACCTGTAAAGGGCCCGAAACATTGGTTTGTTTGAAAAAAGAAATATACGCGTTTTCAATCCGGAAAAATAGTTTCATTTTCTATGTGTAACAATCGCGAAAACCTAAGAACTCGACACATAAATAATTAATTTACTCAAACTATATCTTCAGTTATTAAACTTTCCTCGCCTAACTTTGTACAGGGGCAGTTTTCATTCGCAGCAAGTGCTGTAATGACTTGCCAACTCACAGTAAAAAACGTTGTTCACTAAAAAGAAAGGAATGGCTCCTATCTGTTCAGAAGTAACAACTGGTCCCTAATTAACACAACTAGCATTAAATAAAATGTTTACAGTACACGGACAGCTTTTAAACTTTTTTTATGATACGTAGTGACGGGACAAACAAGTCGTGTTGTCGTGTCGTCTTTAAGAAAGCGACACACCTGTTCATAACAGATGCAATGTCACTCAGAGCTTTAAATCGAAAATTCTTAGGGGCACTGCCACGCCCGTCACCCTGAATCATGAGATGACAAGTCCCATGTGCCTGTAATTTCTACAGCATCCTTGCCCTTCCAGTAATGTGAACATTACATTACTACTACTTGGCAGCAGAAATAGATAAGATGGCAGTACTTAGTCCTTGGATATAAAATCTTTTACAAGGAGCTCTACTGTTACTAAAAACTATAATATTGTAGAAAAAAGTGGGTTATTGTGATTTTTATCTTTTGTACAGAAATAAATGTCTTTTTATACATATACATGTGGTTAGTAACAAACAACACTAAAATGGTAATTTAATTATTGCTGGCAATACCAGCCTATTCTTCATCGGTGTCGCCATTCAACCATGTGGTTCAGTGTAATCTATAAAATAAACTTTAATAATATAATTCAAATTGTTTCAGTCATAAACGCCAACCCAAACACAATATTAAATATTATATTCTAAACACGACTGTCGGTGCATTTTTGTGGTGTAGTATGAATTATTAATTCTGACGTCGTTAGTTAAAAAGTGCTTGTGACAAAAACTCAAAAACGATAAAATAATTTAAAAAAATATAATAAAAAATTGCGTTTCTCTTCCGATAACCCCATATCTTATCCACACAGGAGAAAATATAAATAGTGACATGTCGGCCTTTTTTACTGATCGCGTACACATAACAAATATTTTGAAAAATGTCACAACTTTCTTTCAACTAACTATTTATTACAGTGTGTCTCTTATACTTGCAAAATAGCATTGTAAATAGGTATTATATATATAATTTAATACAAGGAAATCTATATATTTAGAACAAAATTTAAAGAGACAAAAGTAGAATTGTATTTGCTTGTGAAATCAGGGAAGCCAAAATTAATTTTCTTTTATTCCGTGTTTTCAGATTTTGCCAGAGCTATGCATACTCTCTATTCTCATAGTCGCCGTGCACGGAGATTTGTTTGTGTGTGAAGACACTGTTATGACAGACGTCGCCGGGTTCTTTTGTCACTACACACTTGTTTATTTGCTTCCACAGCTCTTTGTTGAGACTCGTTCTAGATAATGTTTAGACTAGTGCGTGCCTTATATAAATTTATTTACGAGTAGTTATTAGGTTTCCACATAAAACTTTAAAACATCTGTTAATGGAGAAATAAAAGCGTCGCGGCTGAAGTTATCCTCACTCAATTTTCAATCTTGAATCATAAAGTTGTTTCCTGACTTGTCGGTGTGGTAGCGGTGCAGCATCGGTATGCTCTGTATACGCTGTTTGGACGGGAGCGGGAAGGGGTCGTTTCGGTTTACGGTATACCGCGCCAATCAGGAAGCGCACATTGAAACATAGGTGCTCGGTAAGCTTTCAGTACTGCGTATACCGGGCGTACCGATGCTGCACCGCACCGTGACAACCCTACACTCCGAGCGAAGTGCAGGCATTTACGCGCCAAACAGGCGGGAGTTGCCCTACTTGTCTTAACATACTATCGTTATTAATATATTATATAGATATAAAATTATAGTTTTATGTTTATTTTATCATCTTATAATACATATGAAAACTAGAAGCAAAAGTATACATTGCTCACTTTTTGCTTTACGCCACATTCCTTAAGTGTCTTTTTAGTTATTTTATTTTAATTGTAATTTTGGTTACAAATAAATAATGAGTGGTAAAAAACAGTTGGTTAGTTTGAAAAAAAAAAACAATTTAGTAGCAGCAGAGCTCCTTGTGAAAGCAGTGATGTCAGCATTACTGTGTTCCGGTTTTGAAGGGTATGGGTGCTGGTGAAATTACAGGCACATGGGACTTGTCAACTCCTGTCTCAGGGTGACAGGCGCAGTGGCAGTGCCCCTCATATCTTTGTGATTTAAAGCTCTGAGGGGCACTACAACTGTTATGGACAGGCGTGTAGCTTACCATCAGACGCATGACTTGTTCGTTCCGTCACTTAATATTTAAAAAAAATAAAGAACAAATATAGGCGATTTAAATCCAGAAAAATAGTTTCATTTCGTAAAAAAGAGTGATTTAGATTTTTTGTTGTTTAAACTAAGCGTAATATTTTAATTAACGATATAACGCGGCTAACGGTTAAAAGCTGTGAGTCACCGTCTGCAACCCAATTTGTACCACTTCCGCGTTTCGCGCTTCATATAGCCAATCTACTGGATTACCAATTATCAAAAAGTTCAAGTATTAAAAAGTACACCTTTCAATCACAACTGTCAGAAAACAATATCGCCTACGCATCGATATTTTTCTTTTTATCGTGTCGGCGGCATACACACTATTGTCGTCTAGAACTCAGCCTACCGCGTCACCAGTAGCCGCCATTAAAACCTCAAGCGTGCAGGTGTTAGGGTACGCAGGACACGACGTGAGATTGGTCATCATTTGAATCACACCTGACTAGCAATACGGTTAGAACAATCCGAAAATCCTCGACATTACAATACTTAAAAAGAAAGAATTAGTGTGGCCATTCTACATTTACGAAATACAATAGCGTTCCCTTGAATGAGACATATTTCACATGTTAAATAGAGTTTTCATTTTCATAGTATTTGGAAACTTGTTCTTCGGTGCCAATATCGCTGCCAGATAAAGTTTAGGAACATTAGAGTTAACATTTTTATTGATTTCACATTCAATTTTTTTTTTGTGAAATTACTTCACTAGTTTGTTATAATTATTAATACAAAGAACGAACACTTAGAAAGAATTTCGTTCAATCCGGCCGGATTCGAACCGACGTCTTCTAGCAAACCGTGTCAGTCGTTATGCCAACTAAGCCACGGAACGAACCAGCGGATCTCACGAATTTTTTTATGTGCTTGTTGTCGTATCTTTGTATTTGGTTTTTCAACGACTTTTTAACCGTAGCGCCATCTATGAGAAATCTACCAAATACAAAGACAGGACAACAAGCACACAGAAAAATTCGTGAGCTCCGCTGGTTCGTTCCGTGGCTTAGTTATTTTTGAAAGAGTCGTCCAGGGAAGAACTGCCATACTTCAGGCGCTAAGCAGTAATGTGAGTAGAAGTGGCAAATGTTATGTCTACTTAGGCCCGGCGCCCACTCAAGGGATGACACAGCAGAGGATTTTTCGACGTCCCTACATGCAAGCGCACACTGATGGCAATTGTGCCGCGGTATCCCTAGGTACCATGCGGTATCCTTAAGCATGCGTCCCTAGGCATGGCGAAGCATTCTTTTGCGATATCGTGCTCGCGCCTCGTCTCTCTCAGATCAGTCGTGGCCTGTGTGCTTCCACTCGCCCCGCATATCCACATAGTTGCACTCGGCCTTCCTAAGCATTCCGAAGGCTGCCGAAGCATCCACAAAGCTGTCGGCTTGGCATCCCTAAGCATAAGCATACCGCAGCTTTGTTTTGCAGCTACGATTACATTATCATTGAAATTGCATCTATAATAGCATAATCTTAAGGTATATACTATTCGTCACCTAAAAATCCCTTGCCGTCCCGTCCCGTCAGTGGGCGCCGGGCTTTAGTGTCAAGTCAACGCAAGCATTTGACACAGGTGTCCTAGTGTAGTTTAGAGGATGGAAAAAAATAAAGAAAGTTTAGGCTCCCTTCTTATATGAGATCATTGCCTGCCATTCACAAAATGGAATATTGAAACTCTATACTGTCACTTTGTACCTATCTGTTGTGAGAAAATAAAATATATTATTATACATTTATATGGGTATTTACATGGTCCTGCACCCCTGAAAATATGAGGTAAAAATTTGCACGTTAAGTGTGTTTGATTTAATAAAACGCATGCTCCTTGTGGAAAGGTAACTAGCGCTCGGTTGTCTACAAACGTAGACTTTTTTGGACAAATATATGGCGTCCTATCTCAATATTTCATTACTGAGAAAGGACACATACTTTATTTTTTCACCGATCATATAAATATTTACATTTAGAGTGGTAACTAAAACCTCACCTGTATACTTACTATATAAGACATGCAAAACTTTAAAATGTACTATTTTAAACTTTTGTATGAAAGCTAAAACCGTAGTCAGAGCACTCGTTTTATTTTATTATTATGTCAATTAACAAGCTCCCTTAAAAAAGAGAAGGCATTACTTGTGAAATTGGACCGTACTCCCCTTGTTTTGCATGGTTAGGAATTACATCTTATGTATGAATTTAAAGAATGCATGGATGAGGACAAGAATAAAATCTTATGATATTGAAAACGCCAGCCCTGCGTGTACAATATATTACTGATTTTACAAGCCTCACGTCTTCGCGTCACTGCTTTGCTATGACATGATTAGTTTCACAAGGAAAATTTATATTAAATACGCGAGACGTAAGCTTGTATAAAATGGTAAACAAATTGAAATAAACGTGAAATAAAGAAGAAAATATATTTGCTATTGACCCTTTTCCAATTTATGTGTAAATAAAAATCTCCGCCGTGTACAGAGAGCGGGTCGGGCGTAGGTCGGGTCGGGACCGTGGCGGGTCTAATACTGTGTATTTATATGGCCGACAACACACCGAGCGCGGGCGCGTGAGCCCGTCAATCGCTTGAACACCTTGAAGAGTAGGTAACGTAAAAGACCAAATGCGTGGTAGCCAATTGCATTGTTCGTAAATTCACGCGGCGATTAGGGTTTCGTCAGATACTTAATACTTCTACCCAGTTTTCATTGTGAATCCATCGACAACTCTGTCAGCGGTCTAATTTCCATCCAATTTTCTTTCAGCGGCTATTCTGTGCCGACGGTTACCGTTGTTGGCGCGCCGGCGTATGTCAAATTGTATGATTTACTATCCCAACGGCCCAGGCGCCGCCGCGTTAACTGTGTCACGTCTCGTAGATAATTTTATCAAGATACCCATTTCTGTAACACTCGTTTCGGTATCGGGTCCTCTAGGCTCTAATACGGTGTTAAATTGCACACCGAATGGCTCATTTCCGTTAGTGGTCTGCTAAGTAGTGAAAATGAGCTATTGTCTCGAAACGATTTCGCCCAAGCCCACATGTGCACTGGTATGCTGACACAGGGGAAATGAAATTTTCTATCCACTTACATAGCGCAGTTTTTCTATAACTGAAATAACAGCACAGAATCGAACACTCTTTTGATTCGTTCACTTGGTAGTCATTACGTAAGCTTTAATTTATGACGGAAAGCGCTCATCCCAAATTACCGTCGAATCTAAATCCGTTTATGCAATTTTTTAAACAGTTCATAATATTTAAAAACTGAACAGCAGATTTAATTCAGATTCATTAATGAAACTTACGACAGACGTTTATAGTGTTTGTTTAGTCTATGAGAAAGTCGTAATTTAATTTGGACTTTTACGCGAATTCTTCAAAATAAATGGATTAATTATTATAACAACAAATTTTTCCTCGATGTAAAAAAGCAAATTGTATACAAAAATACAATGTTGTTACTAAGTATTTGTTCCACGAAATACTATTTCGTGGCCGAGAACCACATGATGTTTGTGCTGTGTGTACACAGCATATAAATTGCACCAATTAAATTCACTTCACCACAAGGTATACTAAACATAATATTCTATTATTTCGGTAGCAACGAACTCCTCTATGATTTACAACAAGCACTATCTAAATTGAAACGACTATTTTAAACGCTGGGATTCCTCGACGCGGCCGAAATATATTTCTCTGCATGTGATTCATTGGTGGAAATACTCAGAACACTCTAGTTTTATTTTATTATCATGTCAATAAACAAGCTTCCTTGTGAATTTGCTGTGTCTAATAAAAAATTTTAGTGTGTAAAGTTTGATTGTTTTGTTGTTAGGCGTTCGGATGGTTAGAACTATCTCACCGGCAACTCATTACAGACTTGGTAGAACATACACCGAAAGACTGTTCTGGTTTTTTGTATAGAAAAATGGCAAATGATAAGACAAACAACAAAGACAAACATCGAAAGTGTTTTAAATCCGGAGTACAAAAATAAAAACATATTACTAAAAAAAGTCAATAGCGGCGGAGATCGTTGGACTTAAAGAATAGATGAAATAGGTAAAGACCTACAGAATACGTAAGAAAACTTTTTTATTTGTTTCTAACCTATAAAAGCCTCTTGTTTTATTTTGATCACTGAAGTAATTTACAAATCTTACATCTAGTCTAGATGTAGTCTCGTCAGTGACTACTGGCAGCACACGCACACACACACACTTTTTAAATTGTTGTGTTTACCTACGTTTTGAACAATAATTTTCGTTTTTTAAATCATTCTTGACGCATTCAGTTCAGATTCATGAAATTTAGTAGCAAAATCATAAAACTCTTCAGCAAATATATTACATAATAATAAATGCATAATAGTTATTTGTTACACTAGGCCTTAGAATAATAACGCATAGAAACCTAGTCCGCACACGCTAAGTGAGGCAAATTGAAGCGCGCCAAAAGGGCCTACACGAGCGGGCGGGCCTTCAGTGCTTAAGGTCAACTTGCACCGCGAACAGATCAATAATTTTAGCTAAAAATGACGAATTTTGCGGTAAATGAATGTAAAAATACGTCAGACAAACACAAAATAGATACTAACATCACATTCCACAAGGAAGTAACGCGTTTCAACTTGTATTTTTATATAAATATTCACTAAAACCGAAAATTAACCTACAACTAAAACTAGCCTTTTTTTTGACGGGGGGAAATCTTTATGGATACCCCTGAGCCCAGGGAGACTCAGGGGTTATGTGGGGACTATCCCTCCAGACTGGAGGGCCTACCCCACTAAAACCCCCCCGGGTTTCCCTCTCGCCGGTTGAGTCGGCGCCGTTGGGATCGGTGAGGATTCACCACGACTACTAAAACTAGCCTACATGAATTTGATTTTTGCCTCACTTGTGACAGTTCGTTTGATATGAAACTATCATTCTATGCGTTATTATTCTAAGTACTAGGCTGCAAAGTTGTTGTTTGACGCAAGTACTTGTATTAAAACCTAAGCAAGCGAGAGCAGTTAAAATTGAACCACGAACGACACCACGAACCACGAGCGTGTGGTTCAAAAATGATTCCTGAGCGTAGCGAGGGTTTCAAGGCATGAAACGCAAAACAATTTTGCTGCCGAGCGAAACACACAACTTTTCACTTCACTATAGCGAGGAAAATGGTAGATGAAAGAAAAACAGGTGATCTATAAAACATCAGTTTTTTTAAATAAAAGTTTGTCATCGGATGCGTTCTGAATTTACCTTATCACTTTTTATTCTAGCTTGTACTTTTATTTTGTGTGATTAGGTAAGTGATTATTGAAATTATTTTGGTTCTTCGACGAATTAAAATAATTTAATAAACACAATTAGTTATCATTGTGAATTTAATGTCAACAATAAGAAGAATAAAATATACCAAGGGATTTATATTACATAAATAAGTAGTGCACGACAAGTCGCTTATTTGAACGTGTCATTTTTTTCAACGAAAAAAAAGTTAGATGCACCGTGGACCATCGTCAAGCTTCAAAATCGTCGAATTTAAAAAGCCTTTTCCACGCTAGCGTGAAAAAAACGCTTTTAAGCGCAGATTTCTAAGCAGAAAGAAAATCTTACCGAGCTAGTGCGGTGAAAAATATATTTTAGTAGCAGTAGCGCTCCTTGTGAAAGAGTTCGCCCAGGGAAGTACGGCCACCTTACCTATTTCTGCCGCCAAGCAGTAATGTGACTAGTACTGCTTTCCGGTTTGAAGGATAAGGGTGCTAGTGAAGTTACATGCACATGGGGCTTGTCAACTTATGTCTCAGGGTGACGGTAGCACTAGAAGCGCCCCTAAGATCTTTGCAATTTAAAGCTCTGAGTGGCACTGCAACTACCATAAATGGGCGTGTCCACCTGGTGTTCGATTTGTACGTCTCGTCATTTGGTATAAAAAAAAATTGTATATATTAACGTTTAAATTTCTAGATACCTATAAGAATTTAAGCTAACTTAGAAGAGAGAAGAACTCGTAACTCTACAGTCGTACTTATGGCATCTAGGTATAAGATATTCAAATTCAAGTGACGCTCTTCTTTGAAAGCGCTTAATTATTTTGTTAATTGATAAACTCGCTGGCATGTCACAGTACCTTGGTCTATTTAATTCGGCCTTACGCTAATTGCGACTAAAAGCAAGGCGTATAGATTATCTCTTCGTCTACCCTACAATCTTCTCATCGTAATAAAAATCAAGCGACAATTGTAATGGTAGACATACAAAACTACATCAGTTAGAGAAGTGAG
>NW_020654289.1:5893459-5913076 GCF_003589595.1 Hyposmocoma kahamanoa
TTATAAATCTCAGCCTTACAATCTGAGGATGCTATTGTGATTGTCGGTAAGCAAATTACTATGTTAAGGGAACCATCACACTTATCGACGCGGAATCGGTTTGAACTTGTCAGTTAAACTTTATAAACATTATATGTACAATTCCTACGAGTGAAACACACGTGCGTTTTACCTGTGTCGGTAACGTCTCTGTCGCATGCAAACTTTTTCTGACCGATTTAAGCCAATGCCTGGCTTGCTGGGCTTCCACCTCTATGCTGTGGCTATTCCAAAGATTCGCACAAAGCTTTACGCTTCCACATTTATATGATGAACGGGTGTGTAGTTGAATTCCCTGCTGCAAACTTACTCCCTAAACGCTATAACTTGAGCCTTTTTAAGGCGAGTGTGAATAGATATTATTCAGGTGTGCATGCTCCATCGTCGATATCATTGTCACTTTCTATCACGTGAGAAGGAGGTCAAATGCGCACTTGTTTCTTTTACAAAAATCCGTGTGAATAAGTCTGGTCTCTCCCTAATGCAACAATAATATGTATAATTACTTCAACCAAGTTACAAGCCTACTATAAATATAGGTATAGACAATGATCTTATTTATAACGCACACACTCAATATACAGCCACAGAAATAGACAGCCACAAACTACACCCAAAACTCACGAGAGATATAAATGTAGACCATACAAATATTTCTCCTGGCCCGGGAATCGTACCTGGGACCTCTGTGTGGTATGGTAACCGTTTGGTCACGGAGGCAGTTAAATACATATACGTAAGGTATAATAGGCGCGATGCAGTGGCGATGCAATCTGTAATCGTCTACCTTTACACACACGCGCAATTTTAAGCAGCGATGCAAACGCGATGCAATCGCGCGTTTGTACCGATGCAGTCGCGCGTTTGCATCAATGCAATCGCTACACATCGCAAGTGTAGCGATGCAACCGCGCATTTCACGAACGCGCGTTTGCATCACTGCTGAAACTCGCCGTGTGTAACCACCACTCATAGACGTTTGATAACTGTTGTCAATTGTTCAATTTTAATATACCTATTGAGAAATCATCAATACCACACATGTGATCCAATAATAAGCGAATTGACGAAACTACATGACCATCCCCACTATACGACATCTATAAATTATATTACATTAATGAAATGGAATTACAAAATGGATTATTTTGTTACAAAATATTTAAGATGGTTGTGTGGCGATCAGAGCAATGTTTATAATTATTAAAAAATAAAAACGACGCAGATATAGTGAAGATGTGCGAAATGTAATTTGAAATTTACTATGAGCTTCGGTCGGTGAAGGAAATATCGTAACGAAACCTGCACGGCGAAGAAGGTTCACAACACTCGGAAAAGGTGTGACGTCCCCAACCCATATTGGGCCAGAGTGGCGGACTATGACCAAAACCTCGCCCGAGCGGAAACGTGACGTGAATTGGTGCTTGATGATGAGATATAGTGAAGACGGGTTGAATTGGCACATTATAACGTCACGCATGTTAGTAGAACCGCACATAGATGGCTTCTAAGCGATAATGTGAAAAAAATAGTATAATAGGCGTGTCACTTAACTTGTTCGGTCCGTTGGCGTCGCTTGATATAATTTCAAAACTTTTTTTATAAAAAACCGACCTTAAAAGTTCGTAGAATTACATCTATTTGCCAAGTTTTATTTATATCGGCTACCGGAAAGTGCGCGAAACGGATACATCCCATAGTTTACCGCCCTTAGCGGTGGAATATTTTCTTCAAATTTAAATGGAACCAATGCTGAGGTACCCTCTTTGTAACAAAAAAAGAATCGCCGCAGTAATCGAGTAACATAAACACAAAAAATCTCTCCTATTCCTTTTTTTAAGTCGGTTAAAAATAATGTATGATATATGTATGATACTCTGCTCATTAAACTTCGCCACTATTTTGTGGCAGGCAGTGACGTTGATCTTCTTTTATCGTATTTGAGTCATATGGTCTACATCAATAGTCCGAGGGTCTCCCTTATAGTCAATTTTTGGTCCATTCTATCCATACAGATTCATTTGAGTCATTCCAGGCTCGATATAATTTCTTGTACTTTTACATGTAGTCCAGTAATATTATGTTTGAGGGTTGAATAATCTAATGTAATTACATTAATTAATAAAAAAACGACTATATTCCTGAGTCAAAACCCATAGCAAAGACTGATTTAAAAGTCCTAATTCTTGTTTTAAATTTACGTACCCTGTTCTCGTGGAATTAATTGAATAAGAATTTCTGGTGATACTTTCCATATTTAAACTATTTACAATATATTAGATTCACTTACAGTTAATAACGACGTTATGAGAAAGAAGTGTTTGTGTGTAATTCTCTTTACCCAATTACGCTACCTTCATCATGTAGCTTAATGAAAATGAAAAAAATGAAAATTTTATTGATTCGATGAAATTTGATGAAATTTTGATGATTTTATTTGATTGTTCATATATTTTTCCGATTGTTATTCGTAGGAAATTAAATTATTTTTTCGGATATCAGCCGTGACCATGGGATCTATAAAGGGCCCGAAAATACAAAATATACGCGATTTAGATCCGAAAAAATAGTTTCACTTTGTACAGTTTTAAATATAACTCTAGATACCAAAATACAATTGGCTCTACAAATAACTAAGTTTTCGTAACGGCTCAACTCAGCAGAGTATTATATAAAAATGACTATATTCCTAACTAAAAAACCATAGCAAAGACTGATTCAGAAGTCTTATTTTCCAGATAAATTTTAATGAAGAAATAGTCTTAATAAATTGAACTTCTCCAACCATGAAAAAAATATTTTTATTTAATTTTATTTCCCCCGCGAAATAAATAAACACGTCATAAAAAATAGCCGCTCCTCCTAAAATAATTTTACCAGTACTATAATATTTTTTTAAAACAATTATAACGCACACACTGATGAGGGAAACCCTGTGTCGCGGGCGCCATGGACACACATAGACAACCATAAATTGCACCCAAACTCACGAGAGAAGTAAATGTAGGCCGTACAAATATTTTTCCCGGCCCGGGAATCGAACCTGGGACCTCTTCGTGGCAGTTCGGCATGGTAACCGTTCGGCCACGTATTTTTGTGAATGTGAATTTGTGAAATACTGGAAACTAAGATTGTCTGTTTTTGACTCGTTTTGTGACTCGAAGTACGTATGTTTGTAAAATGTTCTTGGCCTAACCCCGTCGCAAATTATAGTTGGCAGACTGTTTCACCACTAAGTACCACTACTAACACACCAGAGTCCCACCAGTCCAGTAGGCCGACGACCCGTGATCTCAGAGGCCCGGAATAGTCTTCGTTATGACCAATTGTCTATGTTGATGCTCCGATTTCTCACGCGCTAGACACGACCTAGTTACGTTATATGTGTAAGTATGTTCAATCTCTAACTAAAATTGTTATTTATTTTTCTCCGGGATATCCGCCCTAGAGTTCAATTTAATTTTAGACACATCTAGGAAACTTTTCATTACAAGCACGACTTTTCAGATGTGTATTCTGTTGAGCGAGCTTGTCCAACATTGTAACATTAACTTTATTAAATGTTTTACTACTATGATAATCCATTACTTTTTGTGAAATTACTGCACTACTTTTATATTTATTGATTTGTATGTACGCCTGATGTTAAGCTACACGCCTGTCCATAACAGTTGCAGTGTCACTCAGAGCTTTAAATCGCAAAGATCTGAAGGGCACTGCCACTGCGTCCGTCATCCTGAGACATAAATTGACAAGTCCCATGTGCCATGTGTAATTTCACCAGCACCCTTACCCTTCAAAACCGGAACACAGTAATGCTGACATTACTGCTTGGCGGCAGAAATAAGTAAAGTGACCGTACTTTCATGGAGCCCTGGACGAACTCTTTCACAAGGAGCTCTACTGCTACTTGTATCATCTTGAATCAATAAATAAATACTTAAATAATTATTAGTACAAAGATTGAACTTATTCTTCTTCTTTCTGTCATTATCCCACTAGGTGGAGCCTATCAACCGTCATTTCCATACTCACACTTTTCTTATCCATGTCATCTTTCACACAATCCATCCATCTTTTCTTTCGCCTTCTTTTCCCCTTATATCCCTCCACATTCATACGTAACACTCTTCTCGTCACATGTCATTCTTCTCTTCGCATGACATACCACGTTAACCTATTCGACTCATCCGTAGAATAAAGATCTATGTGCCAGACTACTTGTTCTCAGGACAAAGTACGTTTCGGTCGTTCTTCTTCGCTGTGGATGTCAGATCGAGTGTTGTTCGATATTATATTTCCGAAACGATATAAGATATATAAATTATCAAAACACCTTTACAATAGGCCTTAGTCTGAATAACGAAATTATTCTCGTAACTTACTTATTCTCTTTTCGCTATATAATCACAGCGGACTCTGTTCTTCGGATATGTCGTATTATTCCTCATCTTTTCCGACACTGACGTCACTTTCAAATTTCCCTGATGTACGCATTCCTTAACTTATCCTTTCTAGTCACTCAACACATCCATCTCAACATTAGTAATTTCCGCTGCAAAAATTTGCACAGTATCGAACATTAAAAAAAATTGGTCTTGATCCAGCTGGATACGAACCAGCGCCCTCAGCATACCGTGTCTTGTCCAACAATTAAAAAAGAGATATAGACTACTCCTGCACTCCACAATTCAAATTATTTTCGGTAAATAAATCGCACCCTGAATCTAATAAAGTCGCATCTGCAAAATGGCAACTTTACAGGAGATAAATTTAAAGATTCTTCGAACTTTTGTTCGTTGATAACTGTGTTATGCTTAAATAGGAGTTATAAAATTTCACACACACATACATGCAATTTGTATTATTTTTACGACTTTCATATGACCTGTATACCATGGGTACGATACCTATACATTGTGTATGTACATAGAAACAGACAGCTAGGTATCTAATAACCTAGTAATTTACCATCATGTGAAAACAAAGGTACCTGTCCGCGCCTCGCAGTCTATCGGACCATCCACTAATTGTTGCCTATACTACGCTAATGAAATAGGCAAATTGACCCAGACTTACTATAAATTCACGCCTTGTGAGGCATGTTAAATGATACAGTATAGCTGAGTACTTACTATTATAAATGATGATCTCATTTTTCTGTAAATGTATGTAACTATTAGTTAACGAATTTTCTTTTATTTGTTACTCGTGCTGAAGCCCAGAAGGATTATGTAGTACCGATAACCTATTCAAGTACGGGCACATGTTAGGGGCCGTATTAGAAACAGAGAAGTAATAAAAATTCTGAAGGTAAATTAAAAACGAGCTTCAGCAAAATATGGATATTACTGGGTTATTTAGTAAACTTCTGAAAACTTTTGTGCAAATAGAAATACCGGAAAACCGAATAAAATACTAAAAGTAATACTACCCTTACACATTTTACTGAAAACTATAATTAACCATTTTTATCCTAAATCACATGTATTATAGGTTTATAAGCGACCTTATACATTTCAAAAACTTTGTCGCTTTTTTAACTATTCCATCATACGGAATCAATGTTATATTATAGAGAACATAGAAACTTCTAAGAAATATCAAAAAATATTCTTAAACTTAATTCTCAAATTGACACTAATTAGACGGGGCGGTTGGACATGAGTAGTGGTGAGGGAAATTAATTTCTGTCCAGAAACACTTCCGGGTTTATTTATATAAAAACTAATCACGAAGGTTAAGGCTGTCGCGAAGCGTAAATCTCAAAGATCTGTCACCCTGAGAGGTAAGTTGATAAGTCCCATGTGTCTGTAATTTCTCCAGCACCCTTACCCATCAAAATCGGAACGCAGTAATGCACATATTACTGCTTTGCGTTTGAAATAGGTAAGGTGGCAGTTTTTCCCTTGACGAACTCTTTCATAATGAACTCTACTGGTCCTGATGGTTGCGGAAATCGGCACAAGACTGTTTGTTGTGGCAAGTTTTAGGGGGAGGTGTATGTCCAATAGTGGACGTCTTTCGGCTGAAGTGATGATGATGAATCTGAAAGCAGTTTACATTTGTGAAAATTATTTATCGACCGTCCAATCCATTTTGCACGTAGTACGTAATATGTATTTATCTAACTTTTTATATAGTTTTAACAATTTTATATTTTTGATATTGTTTATTTTTTATTCATAATTTTTGTTTTGTCGAGCACCTAAACCAATTATTGTAATTATCGTCTCCTGTATTCAGGAAGAAATTTCTGTTAGAAATAAGCAGTAGGTACCTTTTGTTTGTGTTTTCCTTGTTACTAAAAGTGTTTTGGTTTTTTCTTGTACAGTAAATAATTAAATTAAATAAATAAATAAAGACTTAAATCTGAACATAATATATCTTCGTTGGCTGTATTTGTTAATACAGCCCTAGTAGCTACTCGATTTTACAAGTTTAGTCGACTCATCAATCAAAGTAAGAGGCTGATGAAAATTGACACCCATCAATTAGCTAACTGTTCTGACGGTCGTTAATTACCCTGATTGAATTGATTGGCCCACCAGACTACTGTCTCCCGTTCATTTTGCTTGATGCAAAGGGTTATTGTGAATTATGAGGTCATTATTCACTTTTAAAGTGCGTTTATTGTTGAGATATTGAGTGTTCGCTACCGCGGCTCAGTTGTTATCATTTTTACTCAACTATGACACTTTTTTAAAATTACGTTTATGGCGGTAACTATGTTCTAAATTATAAAAATAGTATAGACCTTAGAATAATAACGCATAGAAACCTAGTCCGCACACTCTAAGTGAGGCAAATTGAAACGCGTCCAAAGGGCCTTCACGAGCGGGCGGGCCTTCAGTGCTCAAGGTCCACTTGCACCGCGAACAGATCAAGAATTTTAGCTAAAAATGACGAAATGTGCGGTAAATGAGTGTAAAAATACGTCAGACAAACATAAAATAGATACTAATATCACATTCCACAAGGAAGTAACGCGTTTCAACTTGTATTTTTATATAAATATTCACTAAAACCGAAAATTAACCTACTACTAAAACTAGCCTACATGAATTTGATTTTTGCCTCACTTGTGACAGTTCGTTTGATATGAAACTATCATTCTATGCGTTATTATTCTAATGTATAGACATATTTAGTGGAATGCTAAAAAAGAGTCTAGATTATGATAACAACGTTCATATGAACCACTGGCAATATATACCGAAACGTTTAATTTGAAAAAAGAATGCCTTCAATCTAAGAGCGGTTACACAAGGCGACTTTTAGAAGCGATTCAAACTCGATGCAAACGCGATGCAGTAGCATTCAGTGGCTAATCGTCTACCTATACACACACGCGCGATTGCAATGCTACACTTGGGATTTATAGGCGATTGCATCGATGCACTCGCGCGTTTGTATCGATGCAATCGCGCGTTTGCTTAAATTATCACCGTGTATCCTAACCTAACTTACCTAACCTAATTCTAACCACTCATAGAGCATCTAAGCCTACAATAGTCTTTTCATTTCGATTAATCGTTCTTGTATATATGTAGCCAGTGGTTCACATGGTTTTTTAGCGTTAATCTAAATATTTCCAGGAGTATATATTTAATTTGTCGTGGAAAACTGCGGCATTTATGTTAGTCAGTGCCTTTTCACTGCCATGACTACTAAAACTATTTACTTTAATTATTTATATTATAGTATGTTCCTTTTGTTATTAAAATTTGTTATTTTTAAATGTTTCAATATGGTAATTATAGTATATGTTGTGTATATTTTAGTCGATCTTAGCAAATGAGGGAATTCTTCTGAATATTGACTATCTGGTTACAGTATGATGGATAATTTGACCTCCTATACAGTGGCAACGTCAAGTCGCAACGATACCTGTATCTACGTTTATTAATTATTCCTCGTTAACTCTTTTCAGGATCAGCGAGTATGTGTTGGAATGACTTGCCCCCTCCGGTAAAAATGCAAAAACGCTATATTCTTTCAAAAAAATGTGTAAGCAATGGGCTCCTGTCCGTGCAGAAATCGAGTAGCAGTTAATCCGTGGTTAAAACCCGTGGTTGAATAAAAAGTAGAATTTTTAATTACAATTATTGAATTCTTATACACATAGTGCAACAAAGACAGCCTATGTATAATTACTTGGTGTTTAGAATGGTTACACACGCTCTCAGCAGCGATGCAAACGCGCGTTCGTGAAACGCGCGAGTGCATCGACACAGTCACTTATGCTGAATAATTATGTACGAAAAATATGTATAGGCTTATGCACAATATTTAGTTTTGTTAATTGTAAATTTAAAAGTCAAATTAATAAATACATTAAATAAATAAATTAGTTAAATAATTTATAACATGCGTCGTATTTGCATCACGTTTAGATCGCGTTTACATCGAGTTTGTATCGCGTTTGCATCGCGTTTGCATCTCTGCTCGAAGTCGCGCGCGTGTGTAACCGCTCTTAGGGCGTATTCAAATTAGCCGCTGTTAGACACGCTAGGGGGTCAGAGTTCTTGGGGCACACACTTCACGTACAGGTATTAAAAATGACTTAATTGCGATATTTCAAAATATGTCAATAAATTTTAGGCATAAATTTTCCTATACCTTTTTTTCAGTCGATTATAATAACTGGCGGAACTGATATCTCATATTGCAGGGTGTTGTTTTGCATTCTCTATTAATTCTTCAACTCGATTTTCGTCCATCGTAGTTAATTTCAAAAAATGTACACCTCACTAACCGTGACTGCAACCGAGCGTGACTGTAGCGCGAATGTCGCGCGGTTGCAGCGCTTCTAGAAATCGTATGGAAAGTGACAATCGCGCGGCTGTAGCGGCTAACTTGAACGCGCCCTTAGTGTATACTCTGCTTGCTGCTGCATGAATAGCTATACATGAAGACTGAAAATCAGCACTTCTGAGTCTATCTTTTTTGTCCACATTACTGTTTTTGGTTTTTCATTTTAATGGTTCGCTTATCATGGTTTATATTTTTTGTGGATAAATATAAGTCTTTTTATTTTTATTATTAATAAAAATAAAAAGACATAATAATAAGTCTTTTTATTTTTATTATTTATTTCATTCCAGATTCTAGCTGATCATGCCAATTCCGACGATATACCTCTACTTTAATCTAGCTTCATCGTTCGTGGGAAAGCATCCATTGCCGTAAACCTACGTTGTTATATTCGATTTTCGTGACCATTTTATGGTAACCAACACGTAAGTTATTCTAACAAAATGCGTAGTAAACGGCTTCTAATTCCTTCGCCCTTTGCCTTCCATGTCAGGAGCTATTCCCTTTTATACCGAAGCAAATTGCGTTTGTGACCTGTTCCATAATACACTCTATACCTTAAAAATATTTCTCAGAACGATTCACGTTATTGAAAATATTGTAAAGATTTTGCGAAGAACGTTGGACGTAAACGCGCGTGTTTTGCATGATTTTCAAGGTGTAGAGTACGATGAAGTTCGGTGCGTGTGCTGCGTGCTCTTAACATAAACATGGAATTTTTAACTAAATCCTCGTAAAACAACATTAGCGAGAGTACGATGCGTGCACTTCGTGAGGAACATGTCGAAAGGGGCCAAGTTCATTTATTAAAAAAGAGTTATTTGGTTTTTTTTGACTCGGATAAATGAGTTGTTGACGGTTTTGACTGGTGGATCACTTTAATAATTATGAGACAGAACTTTCAATACAGTCGCGTAAACAAACGAAAAACAGCAGTTTTGTGTCACAACAGTGAAGCAACGAAGACTAATTTTAATCTTGCTTAAATTGACACAGATTTTAAATCTCACCAAAGACAAGAAATTATTGTAATAGCTAGCTATGTAGTGTGAAAATATATATTGTAAAACAACTCTAAAACAATATCTTAAAATAATTATTGTTACAAGGATCGAACACTAAGAAAAATTCCCTCGATCCGGCTGGATGCGACGACGCTCTCCCAATGAACCACCAGACCTTACGATGTCCTTGTTGTAGATATTTGTTTTTAGTTTTTAACGTCTTTTTTGCCGTGGCGCCACCTGTGAGAAATCTATTTGTTCACTCAGCCAGGTACCTTTACAGCTACCAGCAGCTGACTAGAGATATCGTTTTAATAATTGTAATTTTTAATTTTATTGAATGTCACGATGGTTTACTACCATGATATTATTTATTTGTGGTATTAAATATCATGGCAGTCAAACATCGTATCATACATCATCCTATTTAAGAGCCTAACCTCTCTCTCTTGTCGGTCGGTCTCTTGTCGGTGTAGCCTTCTCCACTCCTTACGATTCATAGCCAGTTCTTTGACCTCTTTATAGCTGTTCACTTTGATCTTCTTTTTCATTTGTTCAATATACACCATTCATGGTCTTCCTCTTTTTCTTTTCCCTTCTATCCTCCCCGCAATTATCACTCTCACAAATTCGTCATTACGCAACAAATGTCCAAACACTTTCCCGCTTCTCCTCTCTATTGCATTCAAAAGACTTCTCTCCTCCCCAACCCTTTCCAAAATTTGATGTCTTTTCAATTAATTATATTTTTTCCATTCGCCTCCAGCGCCACATTTCAAATGACTCCAATCTCTCTCTGTCTTTTTTGTAGACATAGGTTTTGATGAATCTTTTTTTAAATTTTACATTTGGAATCTTCTGTGATAACACTACCAAGACATTTAGTAGCAGGCTCCGGCCTGCGCCCGTCGCGCGTCCGCGCGTTGATTGTCATCCATATAAATACACGGAATTGCCTACACCCGCCGTGCTCCCGACCCGATAAGCGCCCGACCCGCTTTAGTGAGCAAAACGAAATATTGAATATACTCGCATTCAAATGTAGGACTTACAAAAGTTTTTAGAAATCCATCTCTGTTATACCAATTTCTAAAGAATCTTAGCTCAAAGCGCCGATAGTCCGTGACTCCAAATCGTCCCGAAATTTGTATAACATCCTTATGCTAACAATTCTATAATAAAGACACAAAATCAAGTTCTATGAATCGCGAGGAAACGGAAAACACGTTCTATGCTTCATTAACTATCAACTCACTAAGAAATCATTGTAGCTGTTCTTGGAACTACTGATTCAGTGATTAATCGACATGAATCGAAACTACAGAAATGTAATACCAAACTCTTCGAGGGATCGCCTACAGTGATAGTAGGAGTAAAAATATGAAATTGTCTTTCAACTAATAAAATGATTTAGGAAATAAATTGCATGCTTCAGTTGACTAGCCTGTATTGTTTTTTTGTGAGTTACCCTTATAGTACTCATTGTTCTACGATAGCGATCAGCTGTCACAGTTGTAACAGTCTTAAAGTTATGTTGATAACTTCGAGCCTAGACTACCAAACTCGCAGCAGTAGAGCTCCTTATGAAAGAGTTAGCCCAGGGAAGTACTTCTACCTTACCTATTTATACCTCCAAGCAGTAATGTGAGCATTACCGCGTTCCGGTTTTGAAGGGTAAGGGTGCTGGTGAAATTACAAGCACATGAGGCTTGTCATAAACCAATACTTGACATATTTGCACCGTTTATACAATTTCAGCAGGTAGTAGAACGACCTCGAGCAGCTACGAAAAAAGGATATACGTCCGGACTTTCTCACCTTGGTGAGATACTGCCATGCACCCAGACTTTAATAATCTCCAGCCAGCCAATACAGGCGAATTATTCAGAAGGTGTATTACCATTTTACGCCCACGGAACTGAAATTAATATTGTCTAGACTTATTTAGTTATCAATTGCCCATTGTGATCAGATCAACGCAATTGGCATTTTGAAACAATTGAAAGTACTTTTGATTGTAATTATGATAATAGCTTGTCATTTCTCTTTGTTTTTAGGGTTATGTAGTCCAAATAGCAAAAAATATAACCCTAAGGCCCGTCGCCCATTGACGGGACGGCACGGCAGGGAATTTTTAGGTAACGAATAGTTATACACCTTAATGTTATGACATAATAATAGTTGAAATTTTAATTATAGTTTTATAGCTACAAAAACAAACCTGAGAAAAGCTTAGGGATATCGAGCTGAGAAGACTCCAGAAAGCTTAGGCAGCCTCCGGGATGCTTCGCCAAGCTTCAGAAGCCCGTTCAACCCAAAATCTTCTTCTTTTTGGACTATGATTCTCTTCTTCTTCTTTAGCTAGACCACTATTTTCAATATACAACTGGCAATAAACTACTGATTTGAAAAAAGGCTAGGCGCGAGCACAATGTAGCGACGGTAAGCTTCGGCATGTCTAAGGATACCGCGCTTTTATGTAGGAATGCCGTAAGGTCCCTTGCCATAACGTCCGGCAAGTGGGCGCCGGGCCTTATACTATCATCATATCGGTCTCCATTTATTATTACAGGAGTTTTAGACATATGTAACGTAAATTATTCATATATTTTCTTGTAAAATAACTCCACTGGTTTGATATCATTATTATACAAAGATCGAACACAAAGAAAAATGCCTTCGACTGGACATGAGTCGAACCTGCGACCACGGGAACACCGGCCCCTTACTCTTCCAACTGAGCTGCAGGTCGAATTAGTAGGCCGACAAAAGTCTTCTATATGTTTGTTATAGATCTCTGTAGGTACTTATTGAGTGTTTTCGGCTTTCGATGCCGTTCGGTAAATGTCGGGTCGAAGAAATTTTTCTTTGAGTGCCATTTTTATATTAAATAATTATAAAGTAGATTCTATAATTTTTTTAAATAGAACTACCTACTGTAATCATATAGACGCATAAGTACATGGATAATAGCCGTGGAACTTTATCGTTTGCGTGTTCGACACGATCTTAAAAAAGCTTTTTGTTGATTTAAGTTTGTTGCACAAATTCGGTTATGTTGTTATTACCTAATTGTTTCTTGACCGCATATACCATCGGCTATCGAAGAATCATGTATAAGATTAAGCATACAAATTATTGTAGTTTTATGGTATTTTTAAATAAAAATATTTATTCAAAATTACCTTAAAAATCACGGAACGTTGCTTTATTTTGAAAAAAAAACACAACTTTCGATTTAGATCCGAAAAACCAGCTTCATTTCCAATATTTCTTAATTACCTACTGGATTTTGTTACTGAATTAAAATTTTACAGTGTGCAAGTACTTTAATGGACAGTCTAATAATTGTACTTAGCTTATGAATTAACCCACCCCAAACCTACACAAATATCATGAAACATTTTCTGGAGACATATATTTTAGAAGCCGCGATATTTTGTATCATGTTTATTTATATTTGTTTAACTGCTCTTCTTAGGACTATAAACACTTAATGCACCGTTCTATTTGTGCTCTATGATACTCGCACATTTAGTACAAAATATATCCGGACGTTATGAAATTAATTAATAAGCTGTCGTTGCCAATATATCTAACATAACCTACATATTTTAACTCGTCTTACAGTCTTTCGAGACTTATATGTCTGTATCGTTGAATAATCGAGTATTATATATTTCCTAATTCGTAAAACTTTATTTCTATGCAAAGTAATTTGTTAATTACTTTATTTAAAAACAAAGAGGGAACATTATGTTTCAAATCTAACGCGACTGAAATGTGTGACGTATTGGTGCAAGTTAGAAACAGCAGAAGGGATTGATACCTACCCATATTTTATTTTTTATTTTTCTTTATTGTTAGTTACTAGTATTATGAATAGCAAGAATTTAATTAGTGATAGCATTACAAATGAGGCACGTTTATAATAATTGTTTATGTTTTTTATTATTCTTTATTATTATGTTTTTGGCACAATGGCACTATGATAAGAAATTCAAAAACAGTTTTTATCTACACACATATTTTCCAAACTCTCTATAATGTGTTCAAAAACCGCAAATTACGACCAGCATAAAGGTAAACTGTTTTGTTAGTACAAATTTCTTATCCGTGAAAATGTTATTATTGCTTCTTATAAGTATCGAATTCGATGTTATTATTACATTCAAATTTCGAACATCTCTGAAAAACAAAACAATTTGATTGGACCTCAATTCTAATATCAGTCGAGATGAAGTTTTATTCGAAATGAAATGTCAATAGCGAACAATTTTGACAATTTCACACGTTACTTGATATCGAACGATGTGATAGTTGGGGCCGTTTCTAGTTTGTCTATGAATTAAAATGTGTGACGTGCGTGAGAAAAGTTTTTATTTGCCGCCATTTCGCCAGTCGTAACTAGCGGTTCCTGAACACATCACAGAGACCTTATAATATGTGTATAGATAAAGCAGTGTATGTAACTGTACATAATTAGGCATTAAAACACACGTGAGATGTTTTTATCTCACTCGTATTTTAGTGCCTTTCAATATGTAACAGTTACATAAACTACTATTTCATAACTATGTCGGGTTACATTCTTTTATAAGACGAATCCACAAGTCAAACGTCTAAAGAGCTATATGCATTTCTTTATTTTAAGATAGCAACGCGAAACAAATAACAAATGTAATAATAACCAATTATAAATAAACGAATAGTATTGACCCTTTATAACTGAATGGAGTTAACGTATCAATCGATAAAGGGTCGGCGGAAGCCTGACCTCTATTGTTCATCAATTGAGTTGATATTGTTACAGATAAATAATATACAGTAATACGATTCGCTTTGTCGCTGACGACGTGAAGTGTGCGGCAGCTCAACACCATTATGAAATCACAGTTGATACATTAACAAAGTTAATGTTATGTAAATTCCTTTTGTAGGTACTTTTATAGATACCGTTCGTTTTATAGGTAAGTATGCCCATATTATGCTGTAGTAATCGATAACTAAGTACTAAAAGTACATATAGGGTTATTATTAGAATACTAACAATCTTACAGGACTATATTACTAACATCATAAACAACAACTTATATTTATAATAATACAATACAAAGATCAAACACTTACAAAAAAATCATAGGTTTCTCATAGATGACGCTACGCTAATCATAGGTTTCTCATAGATGACCTAAAAAGTCGTTGAAAACCAAATTCAAAGATCTGAAGAAATGATTTATTAAAAGTCATGGAACAAAAGTTGTTGTTTACGATGTTAGTAACATAGTCCTTCGAGGTTTCAGTCTTTTAAAAGTAACCCTCCCAATTATCCAAGTATTGTTTGTAATCTTTTCTTGCCGACAAATCACTGTATATACATTAACTTCGTGTTATTATACCGCACTGATGAAAACTGTGGCAATATATGAGGTCGCTCATCGGATAGATTCAAGATATCATTCATTAGCACCCTGTCAAACAACCGTTATTTGTTGACGGTTTGTTGATCTTAGGGTGCAGTTAATGAGTTTCTGCACCAGTGCATAGCTTAATAACAACTGTAACTGGATTACTACGATAAATAATACTAAAAATAGTCTAGCTACTAACAATGCCTACAAATAACAATGTTCTCGAACATTCTCTTGATTTATAATTTCTTCCTGTACAATTCATAAGACGTCGACAATGGATACGGGATAATTTAATCACGGAGACAAAGCCGCGATGCATCGGTGCATGGCCGCGCCACGCCCGCGCCCTCTATTGCATGCACCAATGCTTACTGATTAGATGCATGAAATGATCATACTTTTGGTCCACTATGAATACCTACCGCGATCGTTCAGCTAAATTATGATAGCCCGTAGCACAAGGTTACAGGATCCATCCACAAACAAGGCCAACAAACAGATTTATTTTTAAATTACTTGTAGAGTATATGAACTAAAATCATGATAGATCTTTAAGTATATAGAAAATTTACAAAACTTTATAAAGTACATATTTGAAGTTGAGTTAGAGACCGGTGCCTAACAACGAAAGGTACATAACTTGTATATGGGCTTATATGTGAGACGCACCATAAGTTTCCGGAATGAATAAGAAAAAAATACTTTAAATGGTCAGAAATGAATTTATTGTTTCCCAAAATATTCTCCGTTAACGTTAATGCTCTTTTACATACGAATAAACCAATTTTGAAAACATTTATGCCACTCCTCCGAGAAAATCTCTGAATCATATTTTTGATACTCTTCGACAGCCTCTTCAGGTGATGAAAATCGTTGACCGCGTAACTGGTTCTTAATTTTTTTAAATAAATAAAAGTCACAAGGTGCCAGGTCGGGACTGTACGCGGGATGGCTCATAAGGTCAACGTTGTTCTCCTTCAAAAATTCATTTGTCTGTCTGGCCGTGTGAGAACTGACATTATCGTGGTGCAAGATGATACGGCGTTTACGGTTTTTTTTACGGAGTTTGTCAATAACTTCCGGCAAACAAATGGTTGTGTACCAATCAAATTTCACGGTACAACGATTCTCCAAAGCAACAGTAGCCACGTGTCCAGTTTTATTTAAAAAAGAAGCAATCATCCGCTTAGAAGCACCTAGCATGCATGACACTTTGGTTGGTTTCGACTCATCTCGAAAGACCCATACGCTCTATTGCTGCTTTGTTTTGGGATTGTGACTATAAATCCATGTTTTGTCACCCGTTACTATGTCCCACACCAAATTTGACGCCCCTTCCTTGAATCTGGTAAGCATGGCATTGCACCACTCAGTCAAATTGTGAGAGGTCCACCGAGAGCACAGCTTTTTCACACCCAAATGTTTGTGTAGCATGCCTATGCCTAAAGATGCCCGAATCTCATGGTATGTCACATGCCTGTCTGTTTTGATCATACGGCGCACAGCATCGATGTTTTTGTTGTTCACATCAGTGGACGGGCGACCATCACGAAATTCGTCACTGAGATTCACACGACCATGTTTGAATTCTGCAAACCAGCTATAAATAGTCGTCTTGCATTGTGCTTCATCGCCAAAAGCAGTTTGAAGCCGACCAAAGCTCCGCTAAGCTGTTAAATTACACTTAAAGTCGTAGAAATATTACTACGAAAATTTACACGAGTTAAATCCAGGGTGATGTAGACAACCAATTTCTAAAATGACACCACAATGTAAAAACAAGTGACAGTCAGATGAAACCATAGATTTAGTATATAGGTACCGATGAAACAAACTGTATTCTACGGCCAAAGAGTTCCATTTTCAAATGTTGTAATTACTTTTTAAATATTGTTTATGTAAGTGGGATTCGCTCTGGACCTTTTGGAGGGAAAATAGTCGTTTTTATTTTGACTTTCAATTATTTTGTGAAATCTAGTTTAAAGTGGAATAGGATAGTGCTATTGTGCCTTAATCGAAGATTAAGACGCGAAATTATTCGAATCTCGAACTAAAATACCCGTATCGGCCCGTTTTAAGGAATCCCGAGTCAATCCAAGCACGCCGCCTCAATTGCCTATCCTCTTTGTGGCGGCCATATATACATGAACATAATTAAATTTCATGTTTAGGCTGATGGCTTTGCCAAAGCCTTAATTAAATTAAAAAAAAAATATGTAAGTGGCCAGTTCCGGAAACTTATAGGGCGCCCTATGTACAGGAGGTATACAAAAAGTATAAAAATTATTAACTGCGAAAAATGCCTTATGTACACATGGTAAAAGTTTGTGTTTGTGAATGTATCTCATATACGCAGAATGTTTTAATTTGCTGATCAATCTTCTCTTTTTTCGCCACTTCTCCCGTCTTGGGCCTTCCTCTTCAAATTTTCCCTGCCTTTTGACAAGGTTGTCCATCCAACGCATCGGTTGCTTGCCTACGCTTCTGTACCGTTCTATTAGTCACCACTCAACTTCAAAGAAAATTAAAATCAAACAATCTTTATTTCACAGTTAAGCAAATTACACTTGATAACGTCATACTGTTTAAACTCTACTGCTCATTCGTAAGGCAAATTTCTCAGAGAAGAATTAGCAAAAAATTCTAGGGGTTGCTTTTTATAAATAAACATATATAAACACATAGATCGAGAAGAAAAAAGAAAACAATGATTCCAAAAGAGTCTCAGTTACCTACTTACCTACTTCGTTTAATCTTTGGCGTCTCATTATATTGATGTAATAAATTTGTATTTAATGGCATTTAACTAATAAATAAATATGAATTTACTTTGCACTAAATAAATGAAGAAAATAATAATTCTGAATGGGTCTTCAATTACTTACCTCGTTTCATCTTTCGGAAAACGAAAGAAACTTCTCTATCCCGTTATCCCGCTTAATGACGATAAACAGCCGTAACATGGCACAATTCACGACCAATATTCACGATAAATAGTAACGTATAAATTCGTAAGAATAAATTAAAATTATTCAAATATGAAAGCCGTCCTAAGCGAACGGGTCGCTGACAGCCTTGTTGCCCTTCCGTCAATGTGAGGGACGCAGTATGGTATCTAAGGCTAGGAAGGGGCGGAGAGTGTACTTTCGTATCCAAATATGAAGAAGCTATACAATAAATAACCTCTAGTATAACTACATCTATACCCTTCAACCCCATCTGTGGTCTGGTTACGGCGTATAGAACCCACCTATTTCCACTTTTGGCTAGCTATCACTTTGGCTGTGGATCAATTCGTTCGTATCCCAATGTTTGTATTTTGGAACCGATTTTGGAGAGAGATATCTAACACAGCCCGCTCCTTAGCTCTCAAGTGAACTGTAGCTTTTGTTGTCTGTCTTGTCAGTGTCCATAATTCAGCTCCAAAGACCATGACTGTAAGGACGCATTGCTCACATGCCCGACGTTTGATGTTGATGGGTATATTGGTGATTTGTTGAATTGTGGAGTTTAAATGTCAAGATTGCCATTTGTTCACTCACTTACATTGATATTGTATAATGTACTTACACTTAAATGCAGATAAGTAGTTTTCGAATAGCACATACCTAGTAAGTAGGTGGCTAAAAGCTTTATTTGTTAAGGGCTCGTGAGACGAATACTTATAGGGCTTCATTATGCTAGGTCCACTCAGGTTGTGTAGGACTCGATTTACGGCAGATCCAAGAAAATGTACCTCATGCTGTGTGAAGTAGTTTACGATGAGTAAATTGGAAACTTATATTATCTAAAGATTTTAAAGAATTAAAGATATTTAAAGCATAAACTAAGTAGGTACGATTGTACAAAGTGCGAAGAAATGAAGTGAGGTAATGTCCCCAATGGGCCTTAATTCTTTTTAGAGTGGAACAAAAAAGCATAGTAGATCCAAGAGTCGAGTTAGAATTGTCATAGCTCTAATCAGGGTTGTAGCTGTTGCAGGTTTTTGGTTTTTTACACATCAGCGGGTGTGCATGTTGATTTTATAACCTTAACATCAGCAGATGCTGATTTGATCTATTTAAAAAGAACGTGATAAATGTACAAATACTTGTGGAATCTACGTAAAAAAGCTTTTTTATTATTTTAATTTTTTTATGACCTTGTGATATTTATATTAATAAAAAATTTACCTGCACAAAATCAATCAGCCTGTCTAGCTTAATCATCAATGGTCGGAAAAAGGTGTTCCACATATATGGATACATTATTTTTTTTTTTTTTTTTTTTATTGTGACTCGGCAAAATGACTGCACCGCGCCTGATGGAAAGTGCGAATACAGTCCAGAGATGAGAGTAACGGA
>NW_020654289.1:5923076-5954234 GCF_003589595.1 Hyposmocoma kahamanoa
TTGCTAACATGGCGATTTTTCTTGGTCATCATTCATCGCGAATAGTTTGATATAATTGTTGCGTGGCTGTTATGGGAGATTTCTACTATCGTGCACCGTTTTTTGTTTTTAACAAATTTTCGTCATTTTGTTCAGTGTAAATTTTACTAGTAGATATGAGTGTCGATGCTTACGGGCCGAGCTCGCAAACGCTCACGTTTCTAGATACCGAAGAAGCGGATCTTATCGGAGCAGACACTCAAGGCTCCGAATTTGAGTTCACAGACTTCACGCTTCCCTCTCAAAGCCAAACACAGGCTTCTCAGCACGATCATGGACTGGCAACGTCCAATCAGGTGAGTAAACATCATCCACATTTCGTAATATTTTGTTTTTTTTTTCTCGTAACATAACCTATTTTGATATAACTTTGACAACGTTTTTGATAGTTTGTAGATATTCAGCCGTTTAAATGTTGCGTAACTGTACTGATAAGAGTACTTTTAACGTGATTTATATGTACATTAATATAGTTGTTAAGTGGAGCAACTACAAATTGACAGCACATGTGTAATGACGTCGATTGCAGGTGAACGGGCTGGGTCGGTCAGAGCTAAGCGCGAAGATCTCGAACGTATCTAATGCCATCGCGGAGCTGCAATTCGAGGAGGAAGATGAGGCGCTCTATAGTAGTAAAGAGTTGCCTGAACATGCATGCAAGTACTGCGGCATCCATGATCCTGCCACTGTCGTCATGTGTAATATATGCAACAAGTGGTAAGGATAATTGTCTAATGACTCCTAAGCGTCACACACACTTGCTTTATTGTGCACTGCATATTATTATGCCAGGTTTGTGCAAGTGGATGAGAAAACTATTCCACAAGCAAGCTTTGATGTTGGACACTTTTGCATATGCTTTTTGCAAATGTAAACAGCTCATTTTTCATTGACAACTCTTTAGAGACACTAGATTAACACATCATGCATACACTTACAGTCATTAGAGACATAACGGTTTCCCTAACATTTTTTTGTTGTAATACTGTTGTGTCCTAAAATCACACAAAAGTAGTGACAATACTGTGCCCTTGAATTTACAGAACTCTGCCCTTAACTTTTATTATAAGTCAAATATTAAAGTCACGTTGAAGTTATACAATTAATATGCAGTAATATATTTAAAATTTCTTTAAAAATAACTATAGTTTCCTCTTAATTAGTATTAAGAGAAAAATTAAATTTTTTTTATATGGCTAATATGCATATTTTACATAAATATGTATTCTTATAAAAACCTAAAAAACTTTGAACTCAAATTTGCTGCTTGTGCCTTATTTTTCATTTGAGAGCAGTATACTGTATCTGCTCTAAAATAAAAATGCTCATTTTTGCTTTTTGATAAATTATTTCCCACAATAAGGAAACAACATGTATATAAATTGCACATAACTAAGTAACATTTTTACAATGCACCAGAGCATTACACAACAGAAACATGATTTGCAAATAATTAATGTAACTAAGTGCAAATATATACTCAACTCATTGAGTTATTACTAACTCTGGTTTTAAATTACTGTGATTTTTTTTACTTACAAACAGTTCTTGCAGTAGAAATATTGTTTTATTATCAATAGTGTAATTACCTATGAGACAAAAATATTTATATTGATCAACCAGGTTCTGCAATGGACGTGGCAACACCTCTGGTTCGCACATCATAAACCACCTTGTAAGAGCTAAGCATAAGGAAGCAGCCTTGCACAGAGATGGGCCGCTCGGCGAGACTTTGTTAGAGTGTTACTCATGTGGCGCAAGAAATGTGTTTGTGCTCGGATTTATCCCTGCGAAGGCTGACTCTGTTGTGGTGCTACTGTGTCGGTAAGATAAATAAAATTTAATTTTACCTACTATTCCATGTCAGCGCATTACAATAAATTACCTGAAGTAAAATAGTTTTCCCTAGTAAAAGTCTTGCATTTGCAGTCTACAGGAACATTTTGAGATATGTAATTCAGATGATGGTAATTAAAAGTATTTAATTTGTTAATAGTTAATCTACATTATGTTTATCGTGCTATTGTTTTCAGTCAACCATGTGCAGCACAAAGCTCTCTTAAGGACATGAACTGGGACCAAGAGCAGTGGAAGCCTTTGATTTGTAAGTACCATTGTGCAATCACTCGAGGAGTACGTAATGTGCTTGGAATATTTCAAATATAATTAAAATTAGATCTATTGACTGCAGACAATAAAATACTGGGTAGGTTGTATATACTGTATTGTAGTTAAAGTCAAATAATAATTTATTTCATAGCAAAAATTATTAAACACTTGAAAATATAATTTTTTAAGCTACTGCTTGTTCACTGTGCCTACTTCCGTGAGAAACGAGCTAGAAACTCTAGGGATTGCTCTTTTCAAATAAACTTAAATGCTATAGAAATACACCTTGAATCATATTTATGTGGAATCTAAACTCATTGTCTTTCCATACATCTTTCATCTAACACATAGCCCACAATTTTGTTATATGACTTTTCAATTCAAATACTTTTGATGTAGTTTGCAACTTAGGAAATGGTAATCTTAATATATGCTCTGGAATCTTATTGTAAAAACGTATACAGTTCCCCATAAAAGAATCATTTACCTTAGTTAAACGAAATTGTGGTACCATGAGTTTGGACTTAGAAGTATGTTGAAATTATATTATACATATTGTATTGTTTTACAGCTGACCGTGCTTTCTTGTCTTGGCTTGTGAAAGTTCCATCTGAAGCTGAGCAGATGCGCGCTCGACAGGTTAGTTATAATCACGATCACTTATTGCTGGATTGTTTCGTAAGTAGTCTGCAGCTGTGTTACTAAATCCCAAATCCTAGATGCCTAGATGTCATTCTCTCAATCCACGAGGCATCCAAATGCATTACAGCACAATTGAATTAAGTAGCTTTGTAATTATTTTGTTATAAGGCATACTACTGTGCAACAAGTAACAGAATTTTAACTGCAAGTTCATTATGTTTTATTGACCATAAAAAACGTGTTATCAATTGGAATATGTATGCACTTGAAAATTTTCCTAACAAATGTTTTGCGTTAGGTAACTCCCCAGCAAATAGGACGCCTTGAGGAGTTGTGGCGCGATAACGTAGATGCTACCTTCCAAGATTTGGAGAAACCTGGAGTGGATGAAGAACCTCATCAGGTTCTGCTAAGGTATTTTAAATAATGTTGATCAATTTGAACCTATATTCAGCAGTGGACATCTTCCGCCTGCTAATTAGCAGCCTGGTGACCAGCAGAATAGGGTTGACAATAAAGTTGCAAAAAAATTTATTGATAAATTAATAAAAACAGTCCATTAATTTCATTTAATGCAATTAAAGAAATAACAGTTTTCATTACCAGAATTGCCAGGGATTGTAAAATAACCCAAATGACATTAATTTATCATTGCATTGTTGTACACTTTAGAACAGAAGAAGCAAATGAAATTTGTTAAGATGCCAGCTGGTACGATTTCTGTCTATATATAAGTGAGAATCTTACATAGATTATTACTGTCTGGTTATAGATACGAAGATGGCTACCAATACCAAAATATATTCGGGCCATTGGTGAAACTGGAAGCGGATTACGACAAGCGACTGAAGGAGTCGCAGACGCAAGAAGGCATTGAGGTGCGGTGGGACGTGGGTCTCAACAAGAAGACCATCGCGTACTTCACGCTCGCTAAGACTGACAGCGATATGAAACTAATGCATGGAGATGAGCTGCGGTTAAGGTTAATTTCCTATTATTTGTACTAATACTTCGCCATAGAATTGACACCTAGATGAGTTAAATATGTGAAGACTTTATTCGTAAGAATACAAGCTAGAAGAGGCTGTGTATCTCTTACATTGTTAAATGTCTTAATTATTCATATCCTATATGCTCGCCAAATTGATACTTTACAGTAGCATTCTTTCGTTGATTTTAGTATCACGTAAACAGTGCAGTAAGAGCCGAATGTGGTTACAGGTACGTGGGCGAGATGCACAAGGCGTGGTCGGGCGTGGGGCACGTTATCAAGGTGCCGGACAACTACGGTGACGACGTGGGGCTGGAGCTGAAGTCGGGCGCCGGCGCCCCGCTCGACGCCACGTCGAATTTCGTCGTCGACTTCATCTGGAAGAGCACCTCCTTCGATCGGATGCAGCTGGCGCTGCGCAAATTCGCGGTGGACGAGTCGTCCGTGTCCGGGTACATCTACCGGCGACTGCTGGGCCACGAGGTCGAGGAGGTGGTGTTCCGCGTCCACCTGCCGAAGCACTTCAGCGCGCCGCAGCTGCCCGACCTGAACCGCTCCCAAGTGTACGCCGTGAAGCACGCGCTGCAGCGGCCGCTGTCGCTGATCCAGGGCCCGCCGGGCACGGGCAAGACCGTGACGTCGGCCACCATCGTGTACCAGCTGGTGCGGCAGAACGGCGGGCCGGTGCTGGTGTGCGCGCCGTCGAACACCGCCGTGGACCAGCTGACGGAGAAGATCCACCGCACGGGGCTGAAGGTGGTGCGGCTGTGCGCCAAGTCGCGCGAGGCCATGGAGTCGTCGGTGTCGTTCCTGGCGCTGCACGAGCAGGCGCGCGCGCTGGGCTCGGGCGACGGCGAGCTGCGCAAGCTCACGCGCCTCAAGGAGGAGGCGGGCGAGCTGTCGGCGGCCGACGAGCGCCGCTACCGCGCGCTGCGCCGCGCCGCCGAGCGCCGCCTGCTGGACGCCGCCGACGTGGTGTGCGCCACCTGCGTGGGCGCCGGCGACCCGCGCGTGGCGCGCATGCGCTTCCAGTCCATCCTCATCGACGAGGGCATGCAGTCCACCGAGCCCGAGTGCATGGTGCCCGTGGTGCTGGGCGCGCGCCAGCTCATCCTCGTGGGCGACCACTGCCAGCTGGGGCCCGTGGTCATGTGCAAGAAGGCCGCCAAGGCGGGGCTCAGCCAGAGCCTCTTCGAGCGCCTCGTGGTGCTCGGCATCCGCCCCTTCCGCCTCGAGGTGCAGTACCGCATGCACCCCGAGCTGTCGCGCTTCCCCTCCGACTTCTTCTACGAGGGCTCGCTGCAGAACGGCGTCAGCGCCGAGGAACGCCGCCTGCACAAGATCGACTTCCCCTGGCCGCGCCCCGACCGGCCCATGTTCTTCTACGTGACGCAGGGCCAGGAGGAGATCGCCGGCTCGGGCACCTCCTACCTGAACCGCACCGAGGCTGCGAACGTGGAAAAGCTGACCACGCGCTTCCTCAAGGCGGGCGTGCGGCCCGAGCAGATCGGCATCATCACGCCCTACGAGGGCCAGCGCTCGTATCTGGTGCAGCACATGCAGTACCAGGGCAGCCTGCACGCTAAGCTCTACCAGGAGATCGAGGTGGCCAGCGTGGACGCGTTCCAGGGCCGCGAGAAGGACATCATCATCATGTCGTGCGTGCGCTCCAACGAACACCAGGGCATCGGCTTCCTGAGCGACCCGCGGCGGCTCAACGTGGCGCTGACCCGCGCCAAGTACGGCCTGATCGTGGTGGGCAACCCGAAGGTGCTGAGCAAACAGCCGCTGTGGAACCACCTGCTGGCGTTCTACAAGGAGCGGCGCGTGCTGACCGAGGGTCCGCTGTCCAACCTGAAGGAGTCGGCCATCCAGTTCGCGAAGCCCAAGAAGCTGGTGAACGCGCAGAACCCCGGCTCGCACTTCATGTCGACGTCGATGTTCGACGCGCGCGAGGCGCTGGTGCCGGGCTCGGTGTACTCGCGCGCGCGGCCGCCGCGGGACCCGCTGGCCTACGTGGGCCCCGAGCGCGCGGCGCTGCTGCACGCCGCCGTGCCGCCGCAGGCCTTCCGCGCCGCCAGGCCCGGCCTGGCGCGCCGCCGCCCGCCGCGCCTGTCGCAGGAGCCGCTGTCGCAGCAGCCGCCGCTGTCGCTGTCGCAGGGCGCGTCTCAGCCCGACTTCAGCCAGGAGTCGGCGGCGCCCGACTGCCCGTCGCAGCCCGACGGGCTGCTGTCGCAGGACTCCACGTACCAGGGCGGCTTCCGCGCGCGCCACGCGCACTACTGAGCTGCGCGGCACAGCGGACGACTCGCACGACCCGGGCCCGGGGGGCTCCACAGGGATACTCGACATTGCCGACCCGCGCGACGCGGCCGAGGCGCTCCTCAAAATTTGCTCGTTCGATGATCTATCGTTCCACGTAACCGACGTCCCGATACCCACGTCGTATCGTCGAATCGCCGGGCGGCACGCGAAGTGCCGCCGACGGGGCCGTCTTCTACACCTTTCTTTTCATTCGTTTTAAATCAAATTATACAGTACGCCAGTTAGTAGTATTTCGTTCGTTAGACGATGCGTTACGGTTCACGCTCATCGTAGGGAGGTTCGCGGTTTCTCTTCGCTGTCGATACTTTCGACGGTAGAACAGTGTCAGATATATCCTCCCGGATATTTTTCACAGAAGATCTATACGAAACCTCGTCGACAGATATAAAAGTAACTGCCGGTTAACATGTTTCTGCGTAACGTACACTCTAACAACGATAATAGGAAATCTTGTAGCCTCAACAAAAAGTCCTCTGTGAAAAAAGTCTGAGAAGAGCTCAATATCGCGGCAACTTGATTGTTTTTCCTTCTCAGTAATGAACTGTTGATCATCGATGCACTGAAATGTACTCTAACAATTATACCTTCCGAGTAACCATCAACCATCTCAAATATCTAAAATCAACTAACTTTCATGTATTTCGTGAACACGACAAGGGTCCTTATTTTTATGTATTACCTATGGATAATGAAATTATGCCTGTATTTAGTTTTCACCTTTTATATTTAAATTGTCCAGTTTTACTGTCATTGTTTTTGTAAATTTTTCGTTATATCATTTTACACTTTGTTTTGTGAAGGAAAATCAATAAAGAAATTGTCATTACGTTTTGTTGTTTTGTGTGTATCTCCCAAAACCATTTACACCTTGCGAACACTTTATTAGTTCATAAAAATCATACAAAAGCTTCATACAATAACATTTTTCAATATATTAATATCAAATTCCACTCAGCTTAAATTAATTATATGGAATACATAGTACATAATATAAGTACGACTTAACTTACTTTTACCTTTATTTTTTACTTTTTTGTTTTAATAAATTGGACGGCGTACATTTTCTAATAGTGAGATTACAAAGATTTCGAGATATAAAAAAAAATACAAATTAAATGATAAACCTATGTTTTCTTTTTGTGCTATTAAAAAGAAGCCCTCTGACACAGTAAAGCACCAAAACTATCAAGAAGTTTGACACTAACAGGCACACAAGCAGTGTCGAATACCGTGGCTTCTCTTAAGAAATTTCTTAATCCGAGCATAACATAATAACTAGTCTACATCAACATTTCCAGTTCAGTTAAAATAAATGAAACGCCTGAGCATTTCATACGATCAAACAAGCTGCCTATCACAGAGTTCCCTTGCTTATTGAACAAAGGTGTCTTTCACTCCTATGAAAAAAAAAATACGTACCATCTTCGTCAACTTTAATGGTAAGTCAACTCGATTGAGATTGAATTATGAGAGAATTAGTAATAAGTTGTAGATTGTCTCACATCCGTGGTAAAGAATATAACTTGCAACTACGCTTTAAGATCAGAAACTGATACGACCTATGACTATAGCATAGTATAAAGTAAGACGAGTATGAACTCCATACTACTGTTGGGTAATTTTCAGAAATTTCAAATGTGGAAAATTTTCCGGAAACATTTTTGAAAAATTTATTTAGCGTGAATTGTAAAATATAATTGTATATCTAAAAGCAAATTAGAGTAAACCGACATTTAAAATGATATTTATAGGAAAAAATAGAAATAAGTAAAAAAACATCTTCAAAATGGCTCCCGTTGTTTTCATTCAATTCAAATTTTGTAGGTTTTGGGTTCTGTCCCACTGAGGACATTTCTACTACTGTCCGAGTTGAAAGATACATGGTATGTGACAAATTGTGTACCAGGAACGCACTCAATCGAAGATGATCGGTTACACAATCCAACGGACATAGTATCTTCAACTTTTGACAGATGTCAACTGCCAAATGTGGAAAAATATGAATTTTCAAAATTCTACTGTTTGCGACGCGACCCAACACTACTCCCTACAAACGTAACAGCGCGATTTTTATGTGTACGCGGCCCACTCTGTGTCAAATACGGATGCACACATTCGCATAATCTCGCGATGCATAGCGTAGGTTGTCCCAAACGCCTTTCATTATTATACTAATCTGTGAGTGCAATCATACAAGCCGCGATGCTATGTTTTTATGGAGTTACCATGCTTGTCTTATTATAATACCATGAATATAGTATCTATTTGCAAGTGTTTTTCTTAAGAAATAATTTCATTTTCTGTTTTTTATTTGCGTGTCAATATAATATAACGGCATTAATTCATACTTCGCCACTGCATACTAATACTTTTAGTACAATTTTATTATATTAGCAATTTTTGTGCGGTATTTTTGTCTTTAATGTCTGTCTTTATATACCGCAAAATGTGGTGAATCTCAACCCTTAAGAAAGGGTGGAATACGTCTTAAGTAAGGAGATTAATGTATAAAATATTATGCAATGTTTATTGCTATAATGCGTTTCAATCCATTATACCCAAAAAGTAAAGGTCGCTGACCCGACCGTAGATGTCGTGATGGCCTGTTGTACTGCGAACTACAAATCAATTAATTGATGGAATGAATCGATTTGTTTAATTGAATCAGTTGGTAACAGTTGTTTTTGCGATTTCGCTGCTGATTACTAACAAAAAACATTATGATTCGATACTGAGTAATTATATTTTCATATATACTTACTTTATTACTAGTATGGTTTCTCTTACATAACCTATAAAAGTAAACTTAAAATTTCCGAAGTCTTAAATTTCCTTTAAATTCTTATACTTAAATACTTGCTCGATTGTGATTGAAATATTTGGTTTACTAATCGATTAAAAAACTTTAACTGAATGAACGGAATGATTTTTTTTTAGTACAGCATTATGCGACAATTCATTTCAAAACTTCACTTTTCCACTAACATTATTTAAAATTTTATAAATTTAAATTGTTATTCAACTTAATATCGTTGGAAAAAGTGATAATCAAGTCGAAATCTTCAAAATATACGTGTAGTGTTACTTATTCCATATATTGAGTAATTGCTTCAGAAACTGATTTGTTTACTTTTGCTACAAAATGGATTTAAATAGATTATATTAAATCGCTTATGTGACATACCAGATTTTTATATCTTAGTTCTTTTAACTTTGATTGACAAGTTTTTTGTTTTCATCCCAGATTCACCCTATTTTCAATGTACAGACGGCAGCACATCAAGCTACACATTGACGGATCTTGTTCCGTTGCGCTGGAGGTGACATTCGAACAAAAGCGCTTTATGTGCTGTTGACTATACCATCCGTCTACTGTGGCAACGGAGGTGGCTGGACCGCAGCGTAGGTAGGATAGCAGGGCGCGAAGCTCGTCGGCCCCACCACCTGCGTGTGGTTCCTGTCCTCGCGGTCTTGAATCGTGCGTGCCGTGTACGGAGACACCTTGTATACTGGTTGAGCTGTAATTCATTTATCCATAAATAGTTTAGTACAACAATGGCGTTATAATATTACATTGTGTATTAAGGGCAATAAATAAGTAATTACGAACGAGCCTATTAGAAACCCGAAGTCGAAGATTGGGGGCTTTCGGAGTCGAGGTTCTTAATTCCCGTAACGCCCGTGAAACATTCAATATTTTTCGTCACACTTGCACGTAATTACTATGATTGCATGCAGGCTGATTTGACTACAATATCCCAAATTAAAACCCTCAGGCCTTTTTTCTTCTCGTTACGCTATATAATGAGAAGAAAAAAGACCCCAGAGTTTTATTTGGGGCATTATAGTCAAGTTAGTCTGCATGCAATCATACTATTTACGTGCAAGTGCTACATCAAATTTAGTAAGTATTAATGTGAATAAAATTAAGACTAGTTTTCTGTTTTTTTAACTTTCCCGCAAGTTTGATGATGAAAAACATTTATTTTGTATGCCATACGGGCGGAACTACAATCACAAACGTTTGGGCCAGGGGCTTTTATAATTGGTCACTTTGTTCGTAATTATAAATATTTATCCCCCTTGTAACGCAGTGTATTAATATAAATATTAATAACAAAAAATGTGTATTACGAAAATCGATACAATCTATCACGATTTCAAAATGTTTTGCTTCCTACTTACTTTATATGAAATAAACTTTACGAAACGGAGATGTTTGAAATTATAAAATAGAGAGGTCACTTTGGCTAGGTCAGAAGTCGTTGCTACAATAGTTATCTTGCTCTAGTAATATAAACAAACTAAACCCTTTTTTTTAATTATAAAGATTCTCAAAGTTTACTTCTTAGCCATTACAAAATTTTGACGACCTCGGTGGATTAATGGCTTGCACTGCGGAAGTTCGATTCCGATTTCTTAAATCGGAATCGAACTCAAAAATCAAATTTATTATATAATTATAATATGACTATAACAATAATAATATAATAACGTACACACTCAACAGGGAAACCCTGTGTCGCGGGTGCCATGGACACACACGTAGACAACCACAAATTACACCCAAACTCACGAGACAAATAAATGTAGGCCATACAAATATTTCTCCCGACCCGGGAGTCGAACCTGGGACCTCTGCATGGCAGTCCGGCATGGTAACCGTTCGGCCACCGAGGCAGTTAAAAATGGGAGACAAATAAGATTTTTTCTGTATAAATACCGACTCTGGTTCTTAGCACATCATATTACAATGCCTGTTGTGCCCGAATTAAAGTGTAAGAAAAGCTAACCAACAAGTAACCACTTGAACAGGAGATAAAAGAATTTACACATTCGTAATATTCGAATGCCTAAGTCTGCTGCTTAGTATTACAATTTGGTGAAATTTCAATTAAATCATTCCGCGTATAATATGAGATACGTTCACATATACAAAACTTTTACCAGCAGCTTTTACTTTACTAAAGTAAAAGCTGCTGGTAAAAGTTCGTCCAGGGAAGTACTGCCACATTACCTATTTCTGCCGTAAAGCAGTAACGTGAGCATTACTGTGTTTCGGTATTCAAGGGTAAGGGTGCTGGTGTAATTACAGGCGCATGGAACTTGTCAACTTGTGTCTCAGGGTAACGGGCGCAATGGCAGTGCCTCTACCACGAGTTTGCTGTAACAGTTGTCGCTAGCGACCGCGTAAATTACTTCACAATTTTGTATGGTAAACTATACAGCGTCTCTAGCGGCCACAAGAAGAAACAATATTTTGTATATAGACATTTTACGCGGTCGCTAGCGATATCTGTCGGTGTAATATCATGGTAGAGGCACTGTTCTTTACGATTAAAAGTTCTGAGTGACGCTGCTATGGATAGGCGTGTGGCTTACCACTAGTTCGCCTTGTCACTTGATATCATAAGAAAATATTAAAAATTTTGTCAATAAAAAAGTAATTTACGTAGTGTGATTCAGCAATTTCTTTTTTTATGATATCAGGTAACGGCACGATTAAGTCGTACGCCTGATGGTAAGCGACTTGTGTACCCATAACAGTTGCAGTGCCAGAACTGTAGATCGCAAATACCTGCCCCAATTCCATGTGCCTGTCGACCTTAGCGGTGGCAACTGCTATTTGTGCCATGCACAATGCTATTGTTGGCTCGCTCACCTCGAGCGAACCAACAATATCTATCTGCACAATAGGGAGGGTGCTATACGTGCACCCGGGTGCGCTCACCCAAAGCACTAGTCTTTTGAGAACCGGATGAAGTCTATGTCGACGGGCCGATGTGGGGTCAGCACCTGACAGATAAGGGACCTTATCAATGTGTAGGCCTTCTTGCACAGGTAATAGCGCCCTTCCTGTATAACCAAAAGATTGGGTAGGAGCAGTGGCGTAGCGTGGGGGGTGCAGAGGGGACACAACAATAGTGGCGGCGGCGATCGCGGCCGATTATTTTTTAACCTAAAATAAGAAAATAAATTCCACTATTTGAGAAAATTATATCCTGAACAGCACAAACATGTCGCCACTTATGTGTTGTTGAATGTTGTCGGCAAGTACATAAAACACAATCGAGTCGAGCCTATCGGAACGAACTGCTTTTGTAATTGTGAAAATAAAGGGGGCAGCAAATTTAAAGTTGGCCCCGAGGTACAGACATCGACGCTACGCCACTGGGTAGGAAGGAAAAAAAAAATAGTAGTTTTGGGGCTGTGCCCGTCACCTTTAGACATAAGTTGACAAGTCCCAAGTGCCTGTAATTTCACCAGCACCGCTCTTACCTTTCAAAACTGGAACGCAGTAATGCTCACATTAATGCTTGGCGGCAGAAAAGGCGGTATGTTCTTTGTTGTAAAGTAAGTAACACAGCATCGTTAAAATTGAGTTACACCCATAACGTATGATACCTACCAAATTGTCTATAGGCGGTAGCCACTTACCAGGTGGACCGTCAGTCTAAACACCGGTTGGTTAATCGTAAAATAAATAAAAAACAGATTCATACTCACTGAGTGTAGGATATAACGATTGATAAGGGGGTTGCGCGCCAGGTACGGTCCAGCCTGAAGTATCACCGCCCTGTCACAGAAGACACATTGTAGATAAGCGTTTTAAATCTGAAATTGACACGGGGGTAATATAACCGGCATGGATTCAGTCGCACGCTACGAATTCGAAATGTCGAAGTGTTTTGTGAACTTACTCCGACATGGAACGTTATCTACAATGTTTTCCTTGGCCATTTGCAAGTGATCATACAAGAAGAGAATTTAAATGATAACCATTGGTCGAAATTGTGGGCCTTAACTTGGCTAAACTAAAGAATACTGTGGACATTCCTTTCTACAAATCCTGGGACTACTCGGAACTGATTATATTTTAATATGTGTATTATTTACTGAAATTTGAGTACATTGGCGAAAAATTAATATTACTTTTGCTGAAAAAAATAATATTAAATGTTGTAGTTGTGTTTCAATAGCATCGAGTATATAACCAGAAATAGAGACGAAATAAGGGCTATCAATCACTGGCAACACATCAGCCAAATGGACCTTATATCACTCTTACATATCAACTCTCGTTTGCAGATATCACAAATTAAAAAACTGAAATAGTACAGCACCAACAACTGACCTGTGTGTACGTCTCCGAATATTCCAAAAATATTCTGTATTTATTGTAATAAAGATAGTATTATCTCTAACAATGGGGGCGGTTCCATTGGTGGTGTGAAAAACAACAAAACATCTAATTACAAAACAAACGGAATCACATTTCATCGGTAATTAAATATGCACTTTTGCAATTTTCGTCCATTATAGCAAAGCTCAAATTAAACTGGTCGGTTTCAAGTGAAACAATTGACGACACCCGTCAATTGTTTCGAATTCGGGCTGGCCAATCGAAGCGCAATTGTCACAGTAAAGATTTGGCAGAATAGTTTTCAAACAAATTAAACGACATTTCGTCTCTATTTATGGTTATATACTCGATGTTCAATAGGTACTTACGTATTTAAATACTTCAGATATTTGAAAAATAAACATGTGACACGCCATATTTTGGAATGTTTAGAAAATGAACAGTAAAAAAGAAAATTTATACGCCAATGCGTATTGTACACATGCATTTCGAGATTTTTTGGTAATTACGTAATGGGTACGGAGATCCGTACTAAGAAAATGTTCATACACTAGGTAAGTTAACTTCCTCAATTCCGATCACTGGCGATAATTAACGCAAGATAACTTTCTTTAAGTGATAATTAATAGAAGAAAATACTTTAGATCAAGGTTTCTTAAACTTTTTCTAAAAATTTCAGAGATCACGGACCCTTTCCAAAAAATAAAAACGACGACGAACGAGGTTTAGCCCTTGTTTGTGATTAAATTTTATATAATATGAATAGTCGGCGTGACGGTTGCTGCTGCATATGCTGAACCATAATCAGAACCTCAAAGGCGTTGATGTTAAAGGCACTTACGCGCGTTTCGCTGGCTCAAATAATGGATAGTCGTCAAAGGGCGCGAAATTTCAAAAAGGTCACGCGCACAATACCTATTTATTCACAACATATTGTATACCAATTTTTATATAAATGCATTGTGTTAGGTAGGCTCACCATGGAGCCCCGGCGTCCATTAATCGACCACAGGATAAGAAACCTTGCTTTAGGTGATAATTATTAAAAGCAGAGATACGCAAGCAATGAAATACAATTAATACTTTTTTTTATTAATTGTGAATTTGATGTACATAAAAAAGCAGAACAATAAACAATAAAATGAAATAATAACATATTTATTTGACAATATTTCTTAATTAAATTGTCTAATTACGCCGATCGATGCCGTCCGCCGATAAACAGTTCACTCACGCCGTGCTGCGTTCGAAAAAAATTCTTAAGTCCTTAAACACCTATATACATGCACTTCGGGTTCCATTCCTAGTAGGACCAATTTGGGATTTTTTTTTTCAATTGATTCTGAGTTTGGTGTTCTGGGTAAGTCCCGTCCCGGTGTCCCGGAGCGAATTCCGTTACTCTTGTTACTCATTGTAGAGGGAATATAGTGTTGTTGTCTTTTTTTTATGATACGAAGTGGCGAGAAGTTATTTGAAAGTAATCCATCCTATATAGAGGAAATAATCACAAGAACAAAAATGCATGTGGGTTTCGAACAAAAAACTAATTCCTTCCATTAAAACCTTCTACTAAAACCCTGCTCTAAAGATGAGGCCAGACGAGCATAATATTTGGAGTGTGAGTCACGTTTTTTGAGTCGCGTAATTTACGCTGCATTCGATTTCATATCAAAGTCCGGTTTGTTGTTTGTCGACTCACGCGCGTAATTAAGGCCGAACTTCGGTCGTACTGTGTGATGTGTCTGTACTGGTAGAGGGAGGCGTGAGTGAAGGAATATATAGGAAACATTCGTGGGCATGTGGTTAGTACTTTACAAATCTGGATGTTCACACAGACTTTCATATAGTATGTGTAACTGGCCACACTTTAATCTTTTCATATTGAGTGGATGTAAACAGCTTCTTTTTCTAACATTATCTTCTAATGCTTTATATATGCACTTCTTCTTCTTAGAGTGCCTCGTCAATCCTGGAAGATTGGCCGTCAATTTCATGTATTTGCAATGCCAGTGCACTCCCGGACGTACCGTAGCCACAATTTTTTTTTTCGCACAGCGCGTCTCTTTCCCTGCACTTTGCCCATCATTATCAGCTGTAGCTGCGTGCTATCGTTCGTAATCACGTAACCAAAATACTCTATTTTGTGCCTTTTGACAGATGGCATCATTTTCAGGGACATAAGAACGCGCTGCAGCACGGTTTCGTTCATGACCCTCAGTGACTACCCCATACGCAACATGCGACGGCAGCACCACATCTCAAATGCCATGCCATATATGCACTTTTTTTTAAATAGATTCATTACTTATATGACACAAACACCCCGTACAAACGCTTAAAAGCAACTGAATAAAATACGTTCGTATAGCGCCCCAACCGAATTTCAGTCGAACGGAAACTATGAGACTGAAAAAACGCGACTCTTAGAGACAGAACTCATGAACCGGTTTTCAACCGCGGCGGGCGCGGTTGAAAACCGCTCCATGAGTTCTTAGCCTAACGCTCGTGTAGCCTCACCCTAATAACTATGATTTGCAACAAATGAATAAAAATTAGCTCATCCGTTATCGAAAAATATGTTCAGACACAAAAGCACATTACGTCGGCATGTAACGGCTCCGAAGCTAGGATACACACCGAACCGAGCACGGTATAAGTTCCATATACTGCTCGTGTTATCAAATCCTATGGGAAGTGGTATAGCTGCTAAAATATACTCACATAAGAATCCATCGGTGGGCCAGGCGAAACGGGCAGCACAGCAGGGTCGTCGCGAACGGGGCGAGGCGGGGGTGCCGTAGGCACAGCCAGCTGCCCCATCAGCGGCACAGTGCCGATCGTCACGTACTTCTTACCCGTCAGGTTTTGATGTAAGCCCGACACTTTGCACACTACCTGCAATTTGGTTCACTTCAACAAGAAGGTTCTGTTTTCGGGTTTTCGGCCATAAAAGTTTGTTAAATAAGACAAAAGTGGTAACTCCACACAAACGTAGCAGAGCGGCTTGTATGTTGTACGCCAGTCTCGCTAAGTGTCCGGACGCACACATTCACTAATCTTATGGTGCACTTGCGTTGTTTAACGCGAGTCGTCTCACGTCATCGAATATATAACCAGAAATAGAGACGAAATATCAATTAATTTGTTTGAAAACTATTCTGCATAATCATTACTTGTGACTTGTGAATTGTTTCACTTTAAATCGACCGGTTAATTTTGAGCTTTGCCATAATGGACGAAAATTGAAAAAAAATGTGTGATTCTGTTTGTTTTGCTGCTTTCTCACACCACCGAATGGAACAGCCCCCCACTATTAGAGTTATTATCTTTATTACAATAAATACAGACTATTTTTGGAATATAAGGATGACGTACATACAGATCAGTGGTTGGCGCTGTACTATTTCAGCTTTCTAATTTGTGATTTCAGCGCAAACGAGAGTTGATATTTAAAAGTCATATAAGGCCCATTTGCCGGATGAGTTGCCAGGGATAGATGGCCCTCATTTCGTCTCTATTTCTGGTTATATACTCGATGTCTCACGCCCCATTCTTTATAGAATTTAAGTGTTCGTTCGGTGTTTAAAAAATAACACCATGTAGTAGACGTGTTTATGGTTGTTTGAACAAGAGTACCTCAGATTCAGAATTATTAAGCATTTAATTTCTATTTCATAATCGTACTCCATAATCAAGACACCAATCTATTATTGTGTTCCGGTTTTGAATGGTAAGGCTGCTGGTGAAATTACAAGCACATGGGACTTGTCAATTGTGTCTCAGGGTGACGGGCGCAGTGCCTCCCAGACCTTTGCGATTTAAGCTCTAAATGGCACTGCAACTGTTCATAAGAACAAGCGTGTAGCTTACCATCAGGCGCGCGCCTATTCGTCCCGTCACTGGATATTATATTTTTAAAAAGTATGGCAACTCCCGCCTATTCGGGGGGATTATTAATTTAGGACTATTAAAATTCGACCAAACGTTATTTCTGGAAAATGAGTGAAAAGGAGACTGGTTGTTTCTCAATGAAGAGTTCGGCAGCTCCAATCCCTATGGCGGCATGCACCCTATGACTTAAATTTTTAAGTTACGTATATTTGTGTATATTTAGTGCCATACCTCTAACTAACGTTTAAAAGTTTACAACCCTTGGAAAACGGTTACCTATCAGTAGTCCGAAATGACATTTCATAACCTCGAAAGTAATTTTGAGAGGAAAATGAAGTTAACCTAATCGAACCTAATCGTGTCTTTGCAATAAACATCCAACATACCCTGAAATAACAACGGTTTCGTTATAATTCGGTTTTCGATGTAAAGATAATTCGAACAAACGTTATTTCGGAAAAAAATCGAGTTTATGATAGGTTACCTCCTACTAGACTACCACTGTTGTTATAAAAGCGGGAAAAATATTTACAAAACCGCCTTTTTAGTTTTTTTAAATATAATACTAAGTGACGGGACACGCCTGTCCATGACAGTTGCAGTGCCACTCAGAGCTTTAAATCTGATCTACGAGCACTGCCGCAGTGGCACGACACCCTGTGACGTAAGTTGACAAGTCCCGTGTGCCTGTAATTTCACCAGTACCTTCGAAACCGGAACGCAGCAATGCTCACATTAATGCTTGGCGGCAGAAATAGGTAAGGCAGCAGTATTTCTCTGGATAAACTCTTTCACAAGGAGCTCGACTGCTACTAAACAGAATTCATTATGCATTTGACTTGCATAGGTAATTATATTTTATATACACTCACATTCAGATCATAGTCCAAATCGATGATGCCACAATTAACGAGATTGGAGGGAGGTATGGAAGGGACCTCAAGACGCATGTCCCAGTGTTTGGTAGACCCAGCAGGTGCTGGGCCCTCCTGGATCTCCACAACCACTTCCCTCAAAATTTTCGTGGCGGAAGTTGGCGTCGTCGCTCTAAATGTCACCACCTTTAAATAAATAAATATGCCAGATAATCGCGCCATAGTTCAATGGAGTTAAGTATAGAGTAAATTCGAAACTCAGTAAGTGAAAATTGTGACTTTTAGCAAGGTTCGAACTTCCTTATTTATTATACGAACAATAAAACAGATAACAATCGAATAGATTGACACTCTACAATAAATTCCTTACCTAATTAATATACCCACTAATTTACTAAATACAAACACGAAATGGGTTTGAGTGAATACCTATGTAAATGTTAAGCGAGTACTACTCCTTTAAATATTATGGATCTTGATTCAAAAATATCCAAACCGGAGTTTTTCAAAACTAGACATCTTGTTGTAAAGCCGACACAATCGTATCAGGGGATTATAAAAGAAAGTGTTATTCTTATACGTTCGCAGGTTAAATGTCTTGCTAGGTATTCGGGGATTACGTCTTATCCAGAGAACTGATAATTACCATTGATAGTGATTGAATTGTGATCATAAATTATCACGATAATTATCTTGATATTTGTAAAATTAATTGGAACAACAAAATGCTATCAAAGTAATATCCAAACGTTAAATGTCAATCTCAAAAAAGTCACAAACCAAATCATGGTGCCCAAAATCTTTCTTAGTGTTTATATACTTTTGTCACTGTTGGTCATTCTTCGTCAGAAAATTAAAATAACTAAACAACGAAAATGTATGGCTGTTGATGTATATAAGATGCTGATTCATACATCAACATTGATAATTTTCTGAGTATATTGGATAATTATCAAAGAAAATAAATATCTTGATAATTTTCAACCGTGATAATTAGCATTAAACAATCCGTGTTTTTATGTGTTGGAAAAGTTTAGGGGATGACCCGAAATGCATTTCCTAGATTTCGAAATTTCGCAAGTCGAGAATTCAGAGAAGATTTTTTCCATATTGCAGTTCCAGAATTATAAAGCCTAATAATAGATACACAGATAGATAGATAGGTAACTCGTTTATTATTGTCGTTTATTATATAATAGGCCTATCGTAATTTCGATATTGAAACATTTTATAATGACATTTTGATTTACTTTCTTATCCGAACTCTGAACTCAAATATAAATCGATATATAATATTGAAGTTAATAATTCTGTCTTTGCGTCATCATGTGGTATAATTAATATTACTTTAGGAATTTTCAAAGAAACGAGACTACAATAGGAACAAAAAGGTGAAAAGTCGTAATGGCAGACTTGAAGGGAACCCAAACAGTGACTGTTGACACTTGTTCCTTCCGATGTATTTATTTCAGAAATCGGAAAGCCATGATTTGCGACCGACAATTATTTAATTATTTAATAAAAATGACTACAAAACTATGTCACCAAATACAATAAATTGAAAAAATTATGTTAACTCGAGTAGAAAAAAGTAGAAACGAAAAGCAAAATACTTGACCTAAAAAGCTGGGTATAAATAGACTCCGTCACTGGATGAATGGCCGCCGTTACGAAATAATCGTTATATAAAAATAAACTCGAACAGTAGAGGTTTCAGCGCTTACAATTTAAAAAAAATCGGCTTTGTTAAGATCACTGGATTAATGCCAGCTCTGATAGCATTTAACATGATACGAGACCAACTTGCCAAAATTCAGTGTGCCTTTAGAAGACAACATCGTTGACCAATAAACCGACGGCGACGGTATGAGATCGCACTCCTCATGGAAGAATGGCAAAAGTAGAGTTACTTCAAAAATGTTTATTGCTTTATTAGATACAGAAAAATATAACCAACATCCTCTCTGTGGGTTATATTTTTCTGTATCTAATGGAGCAATAAACTTTTAATTAAAATAACTCCACTTATGGCATTCTTCCACGAGGGGTGCGAATGATGGTCAAAATAGGAACTTGGCAAAGGCTTACTAACTTTGCTAGTTCACGGAATTCGGCTTGCAGGAATTTATACGGAGTACAAAACTAACATGGAACTCGAACATGCAATAGTATCTTTTCAACATGCGTCAGGTGACGACTCTGAATACGATAACGATGAGGACGTGGATTCAGCAAGCAATGAAGGCTGTTTTTAAATTAAAACACTCACTGTTCGTGCTGATCGTATGGTTTACGAAGAGATTGTAGCCAAAGTTCGAAATTTTGTAAAATTAATACGAAAATCTCCTCATATAAAAGATGCACCATTGTGCATCTTGCCATTGCAACACAGCAAAAATATTCGCCTCAATTAGATTGTCAAACACGCCCAGCATATCCGATATGAACGAAGTGTTTTTAAAAGATAAAAGAAAGAAGCTTTAATATAATATAATAGTTTAATATAATAGTGGCTTCTTTTCGACATCCCAGCATACTTCATGTTCCTTTGACGAAAGTAAATTATAGACGAAATTCATACTTTATTAGGGCGAGTGAATACTATAACAAAATAGCAAAACAGCTCGATATTGACTTATTTTGTACCACACCTGACCAACTTAAACGACTTCTTAGTAATAAGTTTTTTAATTCTTCTTGTTAGAGTGTAATTCTTTTCTTTTTCTTTGGACGAATTTCTCTTTTTAATCATATTGTTTTCTAAATTCCTTCCTCATTAATTGTGCACAGACCAAACATAAAGCTTATTTATTATCTGTGGAAGCTTGTAATTGGCCGTCTGTATTTATTTTTTTGTATGTACTTGTACCTAGCTGTTAGTTTCCCTACAAATGTAAAATAAAATAAAATAAAAATAAATAAAATAGATTTCAAATCAGAAATATACTTTTCAGACCAGTGCCGGCTTTATCTATAATGCAGGGTATGCGGCGTAAAAGGGCGCAGGGTCTAAAGGTGCTTTTCCACCGGCGAGACGAGGATTGAAATTTGTATGGTAAAAATTCAATTCTCTCCTAGCGCATACTGAAGGGTAGAAATGGTTTGGATTGACGGTCGTCGACAGACGTCTGATTTGAAATATATGTTGATATAATATTAATCGGCAGGTATTGCTGCCTATATAGAGTATTATACTCTCCAACGGAAACACGATTTTTCTATTAACATCAATTGCGAGATTGTGGGGTACGTACGTTCATTTAAAAAAACATGGCTTCATCAAATTATTCTTCCGTTAACATATTTAATAATAATAATTCACGGGACTTGTTACTTCAGCCGCGTGTACACGAACTGAATAGTATTGAAACGTCACATTCACAACCACAGCGCGAACTATGAAGGACAGTTTTTAGTGGAACTAGACCGGCGAGATTTCAATTCTCGTCTCGCCTCGCTGGTGGAAAAGTCCCTTTAGTAGACGCCGAGAGCCTGTTATGACGCTTCCAAAGTGCTTGTGGCACTAGCAAAATAAACGGGTAATTGCTTCCCGACATCATTAATAATATTATCGCTCCATTTGCATCCAAATTTCCGATCATTGGGAAAAATAAAACTATAAGTGTGCTTTTTAATCGCGTCTGCTAGAGGGCGATAGGAATATGAAATACTAACTTTAACCGAGGTTTATCATAAGCTTGAATGTAGTAAAAATTACTGTTTTGTCGTGGTGCCTACATGGTACTACAGAACGTAGTATCACGTAGGCACCACAGCTAATAGCGCACTAAAGTTCATGCTCAAAAAACTAGAGGAACAGAACAGTTTCTTGAGCTCTAAACTTGCGAAGTTGTAGTGAGTGTGTTGTTAACAGCATTATTGGCATGCAAAAAGTAATTGTTGTATTTTCTAGTACCTACCCTTCTAAGAGCAACTTGGACAAGGTGTACTTGCACATTACTCTTGTTTTCAATGTCAACATTGATAGGAATGACTTGTCCTGGGCAGTAACCAGACACCGGCGCTCTCACATCCACAGTGAGTGGGCTTGATGCGCACCACAAGCAGCAGAATGTTTTCTCCATTTGCAAATGGATTGGTTCTTTATATGAGTTGTTGAGATTCAGGTCCAAGGGGTTAATAACAGTAAAGGCTAACTTTGTGTGATGGTCGAACTGCCACGGCCTGTCCAGGGTTACCTGTACAAAGTACAAAGGTCAAAAAGTTGTAGAGGTGTCCATCATAGCATTCTTGTTGTCACAATGGGGTTCCATATCATTTATTACTCCACAGCTTTATCTTGACTGTTTCAAAAATAATACAACAGTTGAAAAACCTACTTCTATGAACGTAATTTGATTCCATATTTTATATTCTTTGTCAAAAAGAATTACAGAATACATATTTTCCTCATCCAAACAACTCATGTTGTTTTTTTGTCTTAATGTTTAGGAAAGAAAAGGCCTTTACACTGGCCCAAACTCGTACTAAACAAAAAGTTCAATTAAAGTTACTACTTTTTCACTAGGACTACTGTTCTAATGAAAAATCTCATCATTCATCATCATCATCATCAATTACAAGGTTTTCAGTAGGTGAGGCGCAGTCAATCTTACTACAATGTTACACATTACAATATAAACTATAATCATTACATTTCCAATATATAGGAATAATATCATTTACATAAAAGTGTGTGGGCAAATTATGACAATAACATACCTTTAGGGTATACCGCACATAGCCATACTGGCTCTCAAACGAGGATGGTAGCACGGGAGGTAATGTGCATGTGAAGTTATACACTTGCTTCCCAGCTGGAATCTCAATTTCGCTACCTAGGGTATGGGAAATTATCAGGCATCAAAATCAAATAACGTCCAGTCTGAACCACAGGGCACTTTGGTTTTGTAGTAGTGAAATCAAATCAAATCATTTATTGTGTACGCACGTCTATAAGGTCTTATTTAACATTGTTGTGTCAGTACGTATTGCCAATTTTACGACATACAATTTACATAATTAAATTCATTTAACAGTATACTACTACATTTTAATTACAAAATGTCAAAACTTAATTTTAATTTAAATTCTTAATTATATTTATGTCATTATTTTGTGGTGGTTAACTATTATTCTATGTTCTTGTCATTTAAGTAATCGCTGACTTTATAATATGCTTTCCCAGTCAATAAATTAAATAATTGCTTTTTAAAATTGGCATTGTCGTTAGTCGCAAGTATATAATTAGGCAGCTTACTGTATAGTTTTGGCGCCATCGCACAAATATTATCATGAAAGAGGGTAGTCTTAAAGGCAACCAGTTTCAATTTGTGTCTTCGTGTACTTTCCACCTTGCTGAAGAGTGTGAGATTTTCCGAAAGTAGTGGTGATTACAATAGATCGGTTAATCGGTGGCAGTGATGACTGGCTGCATAGGCCCTCTATGAACCAACCCTAATAATAATACATTTTAATTCATTTATTACGTACCTTCAGCACTTCCAAGCATGTAATACATGATGTTAAAGTATTCCTCATGTCCAGTGTGCATAGTGTCTCTGGTCTCATATTGTGCCTGATCAGTCTGCGTGCTTGTCTGTTCCTCTTTCGTCTCTGTCCAAGCCGTGTTGGCTTCGCCTTTGAATCTGACATAAATACCTGCCAAAAATACTTTTTTATTATTTTTTAATATACAAAAGTTTGTAATAATTATTAATACAAAAAAAGTCCTTCGACCTGACAATACTTAACCTGCACTTGGGCTAAACAAGTAGGGCTAGCACGACAGGACGCGAGTAGTGCGAGAGCGACATAAAGCGCAGGATCTCTATGCGAAAATAGCAGTATCTCGCACTTTATGTCGCTCTCACACCAGTCGCGCCTTGTCATGCTAACCTACAGGGTCGAAGGTACCAAGTACGAGCGATTACACATGCGCACGACTTTGAGTAGCAGATGCAAACGCGTGATTACATCGCTACACTTGTGGTTTATAAACAATTGCATCAATGCAATAACACATGTGTATAGATGCAATCACCTGAAAATTGCAAGAGTAGCATTGCAATCGCGCATTTACATCGCTCATAAAAGTCACTGTGTGAAACCAATAAATTACAATTAACATTTAGAGAAATTGATCCTGTCTGGTTGAAGGAATTTTTCTTCGTGTTTAATCTTTGTAATAATAATTATAACAAACTATAGTCCATCTGTTTAGGTACTTAAATAAATGTACACAATCTTGAGATGTATATTTCATGAAATATACATTTATAAAATGATTTTCCCTTACCTTCAAATACAAAATACAAATGCTTAGCTTCATATGAAATTGCATGCCTATTTTTATACATATTGATTTGTAAAGCATGTGTTTCAATAAAAAGATGTATCAAGATTGTTTACATTTAGTTAAGTAGGTACCTAAACAAATGGACTATAGTACAGTAATTTTGCAAAAATAATATGAATATCATCTCAATATTCAATAAATATCAACATAAAAAAAGTTTAGAAAAAAAGTTTTGCGGATTAGGAGGGGGAGGCCTATGTTCAGCAGTGGACGTCTTCCGGCAGATATGATGGCGATGAGACATTCATTACAAAGTTATGTGGCAATTTGATATAATTTTCTACGACATAAAAACAGCAAAATACCCACAGTAGGAAAGAATACAACAGAAAAGTTGTTAACACTACCATAAAATTACGCAAACAAGGGAACAAATATCAGTACAAAAGACTTTGTTATAGTAACTGTAAATCTAACAGAACAATTAGCATTTATACGATGTTTATCTAAGCTATCAATCAAGAAGACGCGGATCCTTTGAATAACTCAGTTTAATTAGGAAGTATGACTCACTAGATCTAAAATAAATATTACATCCTTACCTCGAACTTTTATAGGACTATCAAACTCGTATTCTATCCTCCCATTCAGCGTTTGTCCTGCGTAATACGTGTTATACTCGTTATCTAAAACTATTCTAGCGTCCTTCATTTTACTAATAGGTATTTGAATTCTTTTTTCCCGTTAATTTGTTAAAAAAACCACAAGCACCGAGAAAACTCCCAATAACAAGAAGGAACTTTATGTCAATGATAGGGATGCACATTATAATTCGATTTTTTGGAAAATCGATTCAATTGAATACGATATGGCGATTTATTGTATCAATTAATTTCAATGCGATTTTTGAACGAATCGATTCAAAATTATGGCGAATCGAATCATCCAAAGCAGGGGTTCCCAAACTTATTTTATCTACTGCCCACTTTGAGAATAAATTCTTTTGTAGCGCCCCCATTTTTTCACCTACTCAAAAACCACTATAACTTCAAATTGAATTAATTATTGTGAGTTATACATGCGGAGACTAAACGAGACATTCACTATAACCCGCAAGAGTTAACTTGAGACCAGAGCGCTCAGGTCTACTCTCGATCTCCGTCCGCCATCCGTCGGAAACAATTACTGCCAAATAAGCAATACTTGACCTAATGAAAAGACGCATGATGCGAATGAAGCTTCATACTGGATACTTGTCTTTTAATTTTGTCGAATATTATTTATTTGAATTACTGTTTCGGACGGATGTCGGACGGAGACCGAGAGTCGCCCCCCAGGTCTCAAGTTAACTCTTACGGACTACACCTGCCAATGAGAATAATTATTGAAACGCAACTTTATAGTATTCAGATAGAGTATCTTTTATTCAAAATAAAACAAACATAATCGATTCTAATATAAAAACTAATGTGAAGGATGAATCTGATGCTGTTTAATAAGTTTGTTGATATCAGGTTCCAATTTACTCAAGAACTTCCGCAAGTCACCACGTTCGGTAACATGCAAACGATTTCTCTTTTTAGTAAGCAGCGTTGTCACAGCACTAAATCCACGTTCACTCAAATATGACGATGGGAATGCTATCAAGAATCGTTGAATGATTGACCACAATTCAGGGTACAGTTGCGGGATCGATTTTTGTAGCCAAAATTCTTGGTAGCCATTTTTGAACTTGATTTTTATTTCCTCGTTCTTTGTCAATTCTATAAGCTCTTCTCCAGCTGCGGTTGTGTTGACATTTGAAAACGGATCCAACACTCAGTCTGGTATTTCCAAGTTCAAAATGTCTTGGTACTGATATAATATTTTTCAAGGGAATCTCTTTTTCATCACAAAACTTTTCCAATGTATTGAATATGGTTTCGCCTTTGGTATAGGTCTCTAAATTTCTAGCAAACAATAGTTCTTCACATATTTTTTAAACTTTAATGAACCTCACGTAAGACAGCAACAATGCTCCATTAGTTGGTAAAGTGGACTCATCGAGCTGAATTGAGAATTGACTAGTCCTCAGATGATGGCACAATGATTCTTCAATGTTTTCAGCCATTTCATCAAGCCGTCTTTGTACAGAATTATTACTCAAAGGAATTTTTCAGACAATATCTGCGGCCGGTTAATGAAGCACAGTAGTTATTACTTCCTTTATTACTGGCAAAATTAACTCTTCTCCGATGTTGTGCGGTTTGCCTTTTTGAGCAATTAACAAAGAGGTATTGTACGAAACTCGAAGTCCATCATCATCTTGCTTAGCAACCGCCGAAAAGAGTTTTTCTACACTTGGGTGAGTATTACGCTTCTTCTCTAGGTCTTGAAAAATATGCTACATTCTTGTCATTCTTATCTGGATTCATTTTATTCAAATGATCTTGCAGTCTTGAAGGCTTCATTGCTTCATTCGAAAATGTTTTTAGACATAGAATGCGAAAAAATGAAAGCGACTATGGGTTTGTGGGACTTTCAATGAATCCGAATTTAATATATTCCGCACAGTATTGCCGTCTCTTCTTTTTTACTTCCGATATTGTTTTGTTTTGAGAAATACGTAAATAAGTATTAAACTTAAGTACTGCTGAAATGAAAATGAAATGAAAAAAATTAAAATAAATATTACGTTGTTTATATAGGATTGCATAAGCAGCACGCACCGACAGGAATAAGACAAACATGCATAAACTCGTTAATCTCATTCGACGCTCAATCGTACTCAACAAGTACGAACAAGTATTGTATGAACCAGCCGATTGATACAGGAACGTACAAATCGGGTTATTTAACAAAAACTTTTTAAAACATGATTGCCGGCGGTCTATCATCTACGAAAATTACCTCTCTAGGAATACTAATAACTATTAAAATGCGAAACTGTGTCTGTTGTCTTTTTATTTGTTTGTTTATGTCTACTTTAATTTCGAAACGGAGCGACCGATTGACATGAGTTTTATTTTATTTATTCAATAAAACAGGACAGATATATGAACTACACGGAGAGAAATATCGAACCGAGTTAGTTTGAGCAATCTCTTAATTAATATTAGTTGGTGTTCACAAGCTGTAGTCGAGAGCTCACTCGGTGTCTAAGAGTCTCCTAGATGAAATTACAAATCTCCCCCTAAGCCTCTACACAACGCCCCCATTTCTTTTTCTGGGTTTCTTATCCCCCTTAGGCCTGCAGCGCCCACAAGGGCGCTTTATCGCCCACTTTGGGAAAGGCTGACTAAATCGAATTCATAATTTAAACAAAAGCGTTATTATATATTAACAACTCGTGTTATTAATGATGATGTTAATTGTTTTTTTTTATCAAAGGAGCAAGATTGATTACAGACAAGCCGTAATCTGTTGACACTGTATAACTTATCCGCATTGTTTATGGTACTAAACAAATAATAAAACGTTTATTCATTAACAGCTTTTGTGGACGAGTTATATCGTTGATTGGTCTTGTGTGTAATTGTGATTTTACTGATGACTCCGCCTATTAAATCCAGTGTGTAGTCCAATTTTATTAAGATTGGTAATAGAGAAAAATGCAAAAATTTCATTGTGTCGTAAAAACAAAAGACAATATGGACTGTTAATCACATGAAGAGACACCAGTCTTTGATTTCGTCAAGCACAGAAACGGAAAATATACAGGAGAACAATGCTTTGAACATTAAATTATATATTATTATTGAAAAGTTTAATTAGATGTAAAGGATTGGTATTTGTGAAGGAAAAAAAAAATTATTAAGGCAATTAAAACATTATTACTATAGTAAGGTGTTTTATTTATTACAAATTTTGAAACGATTTTTATGAAATCGAATCTGCCGCATATGATGCATTGCGATCCGAAAAATCGATTCCAAGCTAAAAATCACCTATATCCCCTCATCATCATCATCCCTATGGCAGTGTCAAATTGACAGCGACGGCGGCACTGTCAATTTAACGAAATTGCTTTTCTTTTTCATTTATTGTGCTTTGGCTACAGCGTTACTTAAATATAGCCCGACGAACACCATATTAGCATTACTTCAAAGCAAATACTTTATAAAAAGGCAAGTTAAGAAGTATTTACTTTTCCAGGAAAAATGGTTTATTTTTATTATTTTTTCTTTGGACGTATGTACGTACAAAAACTTTAAAATTTTGCTTTAAACGCTAAGCTGATTGCCTGTACCCTAAGCTCAGTAAATAAATATAAAATATTTTTTTAATAAAAAGTTTTTAGAATTTTTGACTGACTGACAGTCAAAACAAATTATTTGGAAGCGGGAATTTGCACACTAATGAATTTTAATTAAACTTTGGGATTTCTTGGAGATTCCCATTGAAATGGCTACGAAAAAAGGCAGTACTACTGCCAAGCAATCCTCTTTATTTAACTTCGTTAAGAAAAGTAATAAGGCATCGTTGAGAACCTCTTCTCCCAGGTATACATAAAAACATAAGTTGTTTCTCTCGACAATTTTGTATAATACATTATGCTTTTATTGTTCCCTTTGTTTTTTACAGTGAAACCAATGATGAAGAGCTATCGGAGAAGAAATCAAAATTTGTATGGAAATCAAAGTCTAACAGTTCCAAAACCTGTGAGTACAATAAAATACATTGTTTACACAATCATCTGTAGATTAGTAACAGTAGAGCTCCTTGTGAAAAACTTCGTCCAGGGAAGTACTGCCACCTTACCTATTTCTGCCGCCAAACAGTAATGTCAGCATTTCTGTGTTCCGGTTTGAAGAGTAAGAGTGCTGGTGAAATTACAGGCATATGGGACTTGTCAACTTATGTCTCAGGGTGTGGGACGCAGTGGTAGTGCCCCTTAGTTTTTGTGATTTAAAGCTCTGAGTGGCACAGCAACTGTTATGGATATACACGTTGCTTGCCATCAGGTGCACAACTTGTTCGTCCCGTCACTTGATATTATAAAAAAAAATTGCTTCCTTGTTTCAAGTATGCCACTGAACAGAGTATTGATTTACTAAGTCCATAGCCTACTCATACTATTGCAGAATATGAAGTGACTAAGTTGTTCAAGCTAACAAATTCTCTTTCTAACTTACAGGGACGCCACCTTTCAAGGGGTCAAATGAAAAACCACTTCAAATTCAAAGGGTAATTTTACTTCAGTATTTTTAATCAATTAGTAGTACAAGTATGTATCTGCTATCAACAAGTATGAGTCCTCTCCCTGAATCAATTGGACGATTCCCTACTCTTGATTCCTTCAAAATGTTAAGGAAAATTTCCATAACTGCTAATTCTGATTTTTCTGCTCCATTCCCTTAATTTTATATCCTTTTGCTTAGTGGTATATCTTCCTTCATAAATTTATTTATTCTTATTACTATTTATAATTTATTTTATGGCCGTACAAAAGTATATGACCTTATTATTATATATTAATGTCTATGTATACATTCTTGTTATATATGTGGTTATTATTATTGTTTATATATTACTTAATTGATGAGTAGTGTATTTATTTAAAACACTTTCATTACAAGATATTCTTTGGTTGCACCCCCCTTTCCAACTCTTAAATTTCGATCCTTGGATTGCCTGGAAAAAATTGCTATTTAGCAATAAGGCCGCCCGTTGTACATTGGCTTACTCTGTGATACTTACACTACTGTTCTGTGTTGTCTTTATAATTTTAATGTGCAATAAAGAATATTTCATTTGTTTATTCATTCATACAAGGCTTTGTGCAACATAGGAGCTACATTGCCAAATACAACACACTATCTGCAACTTAACATTGTAACATCTATTTTGTATGTGGTATAATAATATCATTGCAGTGGCAGTTTTAACTCAACCCGTCACAAGTTCTTGAGACACATGGTAACCCTAAAGATTTTGGTAAAATTTTTGAAAATGGTGGATTAGAATTCGCCTGCGCGTTAGAAAGAGGTTACTTTAGGATTATGCACCAAAACTATTTGGGGCGCAGTGTGTCGTTAAGATACATAATAATTAAGGCAAAATAAAATGTGAATGTCAATGAAAAATAATTGAATGCATATTTACAAATTTGTCAATCAAAATCTGTTTGTTTACACCCATAAGCTTTGGCACCAACTTCATAGACAAGTTGTATTATTATTATAGTTGCTTAATATTAAGTAACTTAACAAAATAAATCTCAAACGTGGGGCCGTCTATCATGCTAGTTTCTAGCTGCTAGGTATCATAGAGATATGTGTAAGTTACGCATAATGTCCATAAATTTCTCATGTCACAGGATACCCCAAACTATAAAGAGGGATCTCCCAGTATATTAACACGGCAGACAGTCCCTCCAAACAAATTGGATAATGTAATACAACTAGAGACACCTAACCATCAGAGTCATGACGTATTTGATTCCATGGATGTGGTAAGAGGCAATAAACTACTTATGATATATATGTGATCTTCATCCACGTGTGTTTACAAATTTTCGCACATATTAAGTTAATGAAATAGTGTATAAAAGGTATCTATTATTTTATATATCCAGCAAATATATAAATGTCTGTTTTTAGGATGAACTTAATGATTTCCCATCAGCATTTGATAAAACACCCGAGAAATCAAACAGGTCAATTAGAATAAGTGCAACACCATCTCCAAAATGTAAATCAGAGAGTCCTCAGAAGAAAATTTTAAAAACACCAGACAAGTCTTCCCCATCCAAGAGCCATAGAAATACCTCAGAGACATCAAATTCTTTGAAAGACAATGATCCATTAAAGAATATTAGATTGGACAGTAGAAATAATTCAGAATTTCTCTCAAGTGTTTTGAA
>NW_020654289.1:5979234-6033215 GCF_003589595.1 Hyposmocoma kahamanoa
ATCGTGAGGGGTAGCGTCGAGATTGGTCTCCTTCTTTTAAATATAAATATAATTCGTCCGATGATCGTTCGAATGATCGTTCCGTCACTTGATGTTATAAAAAAAAATATGTATAATTAATAGGAATTCACGTATATTTATTTTATTCACTTAACATTACTGTATAACTGAAGCAGCCGATTCTATTATTATACCGTGAACCAATTAATATAACCAGTCGATGGATTTTATCGTGGAACCAAAACTTCAATGCGTAGGGCGCAGCACTGTTGTTCATTTTTCCTTTTTTTAAATTAAAATTTAAAATTCCCTGTAGTATGAATACCAGAGCAGACCCTTTTTAGACAAGTTCATTTCTCTTATTATTCATACCGGGAATCGAACCCTATCCAGCGCCCACAGTACAAGCCGTTGAGCCTCCGAGAAATGGGATAATTTTACTTTATCGTTAATAAACAAAAGATAGTCCAGTCGACTTAGGTAAGGCAGACATTTTCATTTTTGTTTGGTAAGTAAACAAATCCAATATTATGATTATTTGTAGAAAATTCAAGCGCAAATCGCCTTCAAAAGCTAAAAAGGCCGCAGCACGAGGCGCCTACACGGCAAGAGGCAGAGGCGCCACTTTCGCTAGAGGCGCTGGCTCCAGTGCTGGCAGAGGAAGCACCACGCGGGGCAATACTGGTGAGTTACAACTTCATCCGTCGAACACTAATAACTGAAATATGATTTATTTTGTTTGAAAACACTACCTTTTCCGTCAACTTATTAATGCGATTTGTTATTAACAAAATTATGTTTATATTACTAAAGAAGATTAAAGATTCGATCAGGCATCTAACCTACTGATAAGCTGAACACGTTGACTGGTCCAATGATTGCTCGATTTGTTCAAATGCAATCTCAATACAGACTACTAAAAAAATTAACCTCATACGTTCGTGGAATTACATCTATTTGCAAAGTTTTATTGAAATTAGTCACCTAGAGGTGGAATATTTTCTTCCAATTTAAATGGGACCACTCTGAGGTACTACTGACTAATGGAACTAATGAGGTATTCTCTTTCCGACAACAAAAGAATCGTCAAAATCGGTTCACAGATCACCGGAGTTATCGCGTAACATACATACAAAAAAAGTCACATTGAGAACCTCTTCCCCTTTTTTAAAGACGGTTAAAAATAATAAGTTCCTAAAACATCATTTTGATCGCGTAAATATGATCGTATTTTAAGGAACAGCTGATTTTTAAAATCTTTTTTACATCATTTTGTTTAAGAGTTTGGTTAAGCTTTAAAGTTTGGCCATTGAATTCATTTTCACCGTGTATAAATGATTTTTGTAGGTGGCAACAAACTGGGCAGCATGCCTGTTCCCCGCGCGAACACGGCCGTATTGAACACGCGACCCGGAGTGTTCAACCCTTCTAAACTGAACCTGTTGTGAATTATTTTTAAATAGCGAACTTGACTCTGGGTTCCAGGATATGGATTGATAACACTGTGAGTTCATTGAGGAAAACTGCTACAGGATGATATTACATTAATCCGAATTACAATACAAGGTAACATTAGTTAAAAAAATTGCATCTAGCTTGAATACTATTGAATAACGTTGAATACTTAAATACAGTTATAACCGTGTATAACCAAACTACATATTGGTAAATAAATAAAAACATTGTAGAAAATAAAGACTCCATGTACCGGGCTTCTAGAAACTAAGTGATATTTATGATATTTTTGTATGATTGATGACAAAATAACCTATAGAATCAGCCTAAAGTGTTATTTAGAAATACATTTTCACATGAGAAACGACATTTTGTTAAAAAAAAATTGTTTATTTTTAATGTCTATCACTTTTTAGCGTAACTTGAACAGTATATTATCACCTGGAATTACTTCTTATTTTTGTATAAAAACTGCAAAACCTCATTGAATATTTGATAATTTTATTTAAGCAACATCGTACTTACATTTCTGTTTTAAGTTATTTGTTATTTATTATTAATTTGTAAATAAATGAACTTTTGTATTCTCTAACAGTATCTTTTGATGCTATATGATATGTTATACTATATGACTAATCGCATGATAGAATGTGTCATCATCATCCACAGCCCGACTTCACCCACTGCTAGGTATAGGCCTCCCGTAGTTTGTGCCATCCACCACGATCCTGTGCTAATCTCACCCATTTACTGCCTGCAACTTTGACAATGTCGTCCACCCATCTTGCTACAGGACGTCCCATCCGTAGAATTCAAAACCATGAGACAGAAACATAAAAAAGTAATAGATATCACATTCTAAGCAGTTACTCGGAAATTTTTCGGCTTACTCATACTTATTATTATAATAGTAATGTATACATATATAACGTCTTTAAAAGAATGAAAGGACTCAAATTATGTGTTTAAATGTATGATAATCTTCATAGCTTCGCCGGTCTTGGCGAGTTGCAAGGCTTCTTTGACTTGACCAATGTCGAAATGATGCGTTATAAACTTCTTCAAGTCGATGGCCCCGCTCGACACCGCCTCTAGCGCTGGTTCGTATCTGCCCGAAGTATTCCATATTATATAATAATAATTCGTGTGAAGTGGCCCTAAATATTCCTTAATATGGTGCTTGATCCTCTGTGTCAGTAGTACAAAATAATAGGTACCTAAAGTGTACTTTCCTAGACATACAACTAAATTAATAGTACCTCGATATATTACGAAATATTTAACCACGTAGGTGGCCCGGCCGCAAAGCAGTACTCGCCCGCCGCGCCACCTTGGATTTAGAAAAACGTGACACACTTTCAAGAAAGCAATATTCCCTAAAAAAGTACCTAAAGTCTACTTTTCATATAGCAAGTGTAGTTATAATGAATGACATTAGTTTAGAAATTATTAGATTGTTTGTATGAAAGTTGTACCACTATACTTACGTGCGCACGATTCTAAACGATCCCTTGATGTCGACTTCGCGCAGAAGCGCCTGAGACAGCGGTACCTCCACAACGCTGTCTGCGATCCCTACCACCAATACTGTGCCGCCAGTTTTTGTGACCTGATGAGCAATTTCTCCATGCTTGTAAAAATTCTATTTAAGGTGAATAGTACAATAATATGATGGTTTCCTCATCTCGAGTGGATTGGACATTAATGTCACATTTGCCGGCGAGACAAAGTTTAAATGAGGTTTGTATTTATGAGCACACTTTTACTTCTGGGAACTGATAAATTGTAAAAAAATATCGTTGTGCAAAACAATTTTCGTCAAGTATACACATTTTGTATCGAACAACTGTATTTTTTGCGATTTAATAAAAGTCTCCATTGTAAAATATATTTGCTTTCTTAAGTACCTACCACTGACCACTTATTATTTTTCCTATGGCCAAGAAACACTGTATTTACTGAGTGAGAAAGACTTTATCAATGTCTGTCTTATTCAAGTCTATCAATATATGATATTTCGTCGGTGTTTTGTAGAAAAGGTGAAAATGCCATTTCGAAAAATTTTTCATGGGAGTTTTAGGTTTTAACGACTGTTTTAAAACTGAATTTTGGTTTTAATTAAGTTTAAAATTGAATTGAAAACAGGACGTAAATGTCTTTCCCCCGAAAATTTTCGAAATGGCGATTTCGCCCTTTCTACGAACCACCGACGACTTGAGGACGGTCGACCTAACTCCAGTCAAAAGTACCAGGAATAGGTAAGTTTATGTGAATTGATAAATGGAGCAATCAAAACACGTAAGCAAATCAGTTGTAGATTGTGGATATCCTAAAATTAATCCTTCCCTCACCAACATGGCAATTCTTTGCACCGAGCCGTAACCACAGGCGTCTATTGCGACGTCAGGTTTCGACCCCAACAGGTTGACGATCTTATCTTGGATCTCTTGCTCAACGTCGTCCTTTTTTGTCAACAGGGTGTAATCTGCACCTAGTCCTTTTGCTGTCTTCAGCCGAGATTCTACTACATCTGCATTTGAATAAATTTCAATTATTATTTCCTTGTAATTGTAATTATTCAACTGCATACTGAGTTACATATAGGCATTATATGAAAAATATATCAATTTTAGTTTAACTTTTTATGAGGAAAGTGTTAGCACTTTCCTAGTTAGCTAGACTCGTAATTACGCAGATATGTACAGTTACAGATTACTTAACAGTTACTACGTAACACTTACATCACATCAATGATAGAAAATCGAAAATACCTACGCCACAATAGCCTACTAAATCTGACTGACCAGTAGACTTGTGCCTGATCGGTCCTTAGCGATCCTAGTTAGTTCAATCGGTCAACTGAACTAGGTCGGTCTTCTAGTTCATCTAGTTAAGGAACTAGATGAACTAGAAGACCGACCTAGTTCAGTTGACCAAACTATCTAAGGAGTTAGTTCGTCTTGTCCTTGCTCATTGAACGAACGCTCCAAACTAGTAATTTTATTCACATGAACTACTACGGACTTCTAGTATTATGAGGTCAATACTACACTGTACTAAATATTTTAAAATATAATTTGTATGGAATCGGTACTATTTGATTTTCCTTCATATTTTACAGGGGGCCTACCACAACCTCTTAAAACAATATTATTTTAACCTTACATTGACTTTTCGTACCATAACACGCTTAAAGTAAGCTTATTGTAATGTTAAAACTATGATGTATTATTGGCAGCTTTGTGACTATTCAGTCACTCAGTTAGCGTTAGTCATAGCGTTATTCCTAGTTCGTACTGAACTAAAAAGAACGATGAACTATTAAAACCGTGCAAGACGAACTAGTTCATGTCGGTCAGTGTAGGGAATATATTCCTAATAGTTCGTAGTTCATAAACTATACAAGCCAATGACCAGGCGCTCACTACGAGGAAAAAGGAACCTAAGCATGAGCCCAGAGAGACGAAAACAACGTTGCCCGTCGTGAACAATTGTAATTGCAATTTTAATATAAATGAAGACTTGTTTGAGCACTTGTAACGTCGGCGATACATTCAGCGATAGGCACCTGTAAGCCCTGACAGAATTTAAACGTAGTATATTAAGACCAAGTGGGCTCTACTTCCTGGGCCTGTTCGGCGCATCAATGCCTGGTACACTTCGCTTGGAGCGTAGGGTTGTCACTGTATTATTATTTTACTTGTACCTACAGGTTGTCAACATAATTTGATAATAAGATGTTAACCATTTATTTTTATAATATAAAGTGACGGGATGAACAAATTGTGCGCCTGCTTACCATAAGCTACACGCCTGTCCATAACAGTGGGAGTGCCACTCAGAGCTTTAAATCGCAAAGATCTGAGGCGCCCTGTCACTGCGCCTGTCACTCTGAGACATAAGTTGACAAGTCCCATCTGCCTGTAATAATTTTTTTCTGCCTTCAAAACCGGAGCACGGTAATGCTGACATTAGTGCTTGGCATAGGTAAGGAAACAGTACTTTTCTGGACGAACTCTTTCACAAGGAGCTCTGCTGCTAATAAATTTGTGTTACGTCACTAATTATGCTCTCACTAGTTCAAGTAGTGGACCAAGTTTGTGAAAATGATAACACGAAGTGGCGCCTGTGACGACACGCGGGATGCAATTCGAGTGCACTGCTAGAACGAAGTTAAGCGAATATGAGCGTTCGTTCAAGGTGCGCACACATAAGCCGCGCTGCTACGTTTGTGTGGAATTACCGTACGGATACCTCCAATGAATACTACGCCAATTTAATTTTTGGACCTGTTCTGTTTAAGTTTTTTTTTTCATGAAATCTGTTTTTTGTTTTTTTTTTCGTATTTTTTTTCTTTATTTTTTTTCACAAAATTCGGGGCGCGTAATATTTGTAAATAAATATGGCTGTTTATAAAAATAACAGAAAATGACCAACAAATAAAGTTGGTAAAATAAAGTGTATTTATACTAGGTGGTAAATACACTCTATCCCGAGAGTGTGTAATCCGTCGATGGGTAAAATTGTTTATCTCACCAGTCATAAGTATCTTGGTAACTCCCATAGCCTTAGCGACCATAGCGCACAAGACTCCAATGGGACCCGCACCGAGAATCAGCAGTTTTGAGCCCATCTTGATTCCAGCGCGATTACACGCGTGTATCGCAATCGCAAGTGGCTGCACGGCTGCGCCTTCTTCCATTGTTAGGTTTTCTGGGATCCTGTCGCCGAAACGTTTTAATTCTTGACTTTATGGTCATCTCTTCCAGAATGATGTCGGATAAAATAATACTCGTACAGTGAACAATAGTTACGCTATGTACACTTATGACCTTGGATTGTCTACGTATCGTAAGCAGCATAGAGTTGGATTTAAATCTCAAGTGGAAAGTTAGACGTGTTGTTATCTATACATAGTGATTAACATTATTTGTAAATAAAATATTTAGGTTGACTTGGGACATTTTTTTTGTGGTTTTTGTATTAGACCCTTCGTCCATTTATTTGTAAGTCAATGCCTCACTAGCTCGGAAAGGCACGTGGAAAAGGTTTTGTAATTCGAACTTGACAATGGCCTGTGGGGCACCCTTTCTTCTTTCGAAGAAAAAAAAATGACCCGTTCATCTACGCGATTTGTCGTACATTACTTATTTATGTAATATAAATCTGTTGGTATATTTTGTTCTTATTATTGTTGACATTAAATTCGCAGTGATAACTAATTGTGTACATTAAATTATTTTAATTCGTCGAAGAACTTAAATAATTTCAATAATCACTTAATCACACAAAATTATAAGTACAAACAAGAATAAAAATTGATGAGTTGCAAATTCAGAACGTGTCCGAAGATAAACTTTTTCTTTTGATTAAAAAAACTGATGTTTTATAGTTCAACTGTTTTTCGCTCGGCAGCAAAATTGTTTTGCGTCTCGTGGCTTGAAACCCTCGCTACGCTCCGGAATCTATTTTTGTACTTGTTCAGTCGTAGCTTCCTTCGCTTGCTCAGGTTTCAATACAAGCACTCCGGTCAAACAACAACTTTGCATTTTTCGTTCCATTACTTTTTACAAAACTAATAAATTTGCCAAAAATAAACTTTTAAGTTTTTGTTCTAGTACTATCTGACACTTTTTAGATGTGTATTTGGTAGAATAAGTTCAAACGTGCAAGCGTCCTCCGCGACTCCCACCACCGCGCTGCACAGAGTTATTACCGTTTAGACTTTAGAGCGATCTATTTAAATCTATTAATTTTATTATGAAAATAAAATCTGATTATTTATTAACAGTCATGGAACAGAAGTTGTTGTTTATGATGTTAGTAGTAGGGTCTCGCGATGTTGTTAGTATTTTTACAAATACCCTGTATAGACAACCTAGCGTAGTTTATGTACCTTCCTACTATGTTATTGCTTTCCTACGTTTATGATCCGTGTTGGCTATTACAATTTCTATGGCTTATTGTAAGTGCAACTCAAAAGTCTGTCCTTTTAAATTATAAGTTAGATTAGACTTGTAAATTAAAATACTCACTTGTGGCAAAAATCGCTAACATGTTTATAGTAGCGACACAAGTTACCAGAAGCGCCTTGTGAAGAGCAATAACCAGGCTCAATGCACAGGTTATACCGTCCTTGCTTGCACCACTCACAGCATCGACAAGGTTGTGTCGGCTCGATGGCTACACGATCATCCACTTTCAAGTTTTTCACCTTTGCTCCTACCTAGGAAGGACGTTTTCGCGATGAAAATCGGCTTTAGTATGTTATTATTTGATTTTTAATTCGGGACTTAATCACGTATAAAACATATTTTAATTATCTCGACGTTCCGGACGTATTGCAACGTACGTAGTCTCGAAGGGACTGAAGAGGCGGGTGTCGGCATCTTCTAGCCGTGCGAGTTTCTCTAACTACCCGCACTTAATCTTTATGACTCTAGTTGTATGTCGCTCTAGTGACAACCGTAATGCACAAATGCTGACACCCGCCTCTTCAGCCCCTTCGAGACCATGGTTGCAACACGTCCGAAACGTCGAGGTAATTAAAATATGTTTTGTACGTGATTAAGTCCCGAATTTAAAATCAAATAATGTGTGAAAATCGTGAGCTTAAATCAAAGTTTAGTAAATTAGGTCTTAAACCATACTTAGTTTTTATATCAACGCGGGTGCTATAACATTCTCATGCTCTCACGATAATCCATCTCCACCACTGTTTTTAGCTACTTGCTTACCTACCTTTACAACTATACCTGCGCCCTCGTGGCCCATCACAATGGGCTCGACGATAGTTTCCATGCCACATCTGCCTGTTGACCAGAACTTCACGTCTGAACCGCAGATGCCCACGCAAGACATCTTTATTAGAACCTCTGAAATGTTAGTAATAGCTATTTAATTAGTATCCTATTGTATTTAAAAAAAAATTCATGGGTTCATATGGTTTCATATACTAAAGCTGTTTTTTTTTTTAATAACAAGTAACGCGACGAATAAGTCGTGCGTCTCGTGGTGACGCTGAGACATAAAAAGTGACAAGTCCCATGTGCCCGTATTTTTTTAATTAAAATGAAAGTGCGCATTTCACCTCCATCTCACCTGATGAAAAGGGACGATGGAGCATGCCCACCTATATAATGCCTGTTCACTCTCGCCTTGAAAAGGTCGAAGTTATAACGTTCAGGGAACAAGTCTGCGGGCAGGAAATTCCACTCCATAGCCGTTCGCCATGTAAACGTGGAAGCGTAACACTACGTTATGTACCGGAAGATTTGTGTCCAAATTAGTAAACATTGGGCCTTCTTTCTTGCCGTTCCTCTGAATAACACATACCACCAAAGATATTGAATATAGGAATAATTACCGTTTTCATTTATCTCGGGCATTGGCCATTTTTCCTGAAAATAGTTCATAAATTTAAATAATTCCCGGATTTCCACGATATTTTGCATTGCATCTATTATAATTTTATTACGTTTTACCACGTATTCTTTTACAAATAATTATCATTGTAATTTGGGATGTAAAAAAATATTGTATATTATTTTAAGTAATACGGAATCATGACATTTTGTGTTTGAGATAATGGGTACCTAAAATGAGTGGTTACTTACAACATTGACATCGTATGGTCCCCGAAGTACGGCAGCTATGTTTTCAGACATAATTCATTGAATGTTTTCTTCTCAAATGACAATTGCGGAACGAAATAGCTACGCAAAGAGGTAATTAAGTCGATAAAATAATCTTCGTATAAACAAACTTATGTAATGTAAATATGCAATATAGAGATAAATCTTTGCTAATATTATTATCTACTATAGTAAACCCAGAGAAATTTTACGGCAGTAATATAAATGTTTACTACAAGTAGTTACTAGTAGTCTTCGAGTAGTTACTTTATATACTCGAAGACGACCGAGTGCGCTCGGTGTGCACCAAGTGCAAAAAACAACTGATAGAAATTCCACTATAGCACAAACACGAAGGTTGCCGAGACACATTAAGAAAAAAAGTTGTACTATACACAAATTATGAAAACAAATTTTTTTATCAAATTTTTTTTAACTCTTCCATATTATTCCGTGCCATTTCTTATCAAAGAATTAATATCTGATGTGTTGTTGTTGCATTAAAATCCATTAACAACGCACTAGAGCGTTCTTAACTTTTTTTAATTAGGTTTTAAACACGGAGGTGCCATAAATATTCATGGTAAAATCAAATTCCCATGGCATGACATGAATTCCCTGAACGCTATAACTTGGCCTTTCAAGGCGAGAGTGAATAGGCATTATTTAGATTTGCATGTTCCATCGTCGACCTCATCATCACTTTCCATCAGGTGAGATGGAGGTAAAAAAGCGCATTTGTTTGGGTTAAAAAAATTGGATACCTTATCCTATTCAGCCTCAAACAAAAGCATGTAAATATACAATAACATTAAGAAATGAAATTAGCTTAAATAAGGTAATGATTTATGTAATCAACCATCTATTTGGGACCAATCTGTATTTGAAAAAAGTAGAGTAAAATTAGTTATAGAGCTCCTTGTGAAAGAGTTCATCCAGGGCAGTACTGCCACCTTACCTATTTCTGCCGACAAGCAGTAATGTAAGCATTACTGCGGTCCGGTTTTGAAGGGTAAGTATGCTATACTGGTGAAATTACAGGCACACGGGACTTATATATATCTCAAGGTGACTTGCGCAGTGGCAGTGACCTTCAGATCTTTGTGATTTAAAGTTCTGAGTGACACAGCAACTGTTATGGACAGGCGGGTAGTTTACCAGGCACACAACTTGTTCGTCCTATCACTTGATATTATAAAAAAAATGTCTGTCGTGTCTAGTGTTTTGTGTGATAGTTTTACGATTGAGCGTTTTAACTATTATTTTTTTAAAGTTGTAGTTTCTAAATACCGATAATATTAATATAAAGATTGAACAAACACAAAGAAAATTCCTTCGATCCGACTGAACCAGCGTCTGTCGCCACGACGTGGTTACAGTTCTGCCAATTGACCTAGCAACGTTGAGGCTTATGTTTTTTATTATTATTGGGAAACAGGGTGTTATAGGAGATAAAAAACTCATAGAATTTGGCAAACACTTGCTTCAAGGACTTATGTGTATATTCATTTGTATAAGTCTGAAAATGGAAGGTTGCCTAAGTACCTGTTCTGTAAATTTCAGTTTGTTTTCGTCGGCTACATTTATTTACAAAATATTGTAAGGAATTCTCTTTTTTTGTTGACTTTACATTTTAATAGCTGCGCTGTGTCAGGGTCGGATTACCATAGCTGAGAAATCGAACTAATCGCGTCGTTTACGCCGCTGATATTAAGGTCACGAGATAATTTTCCTCTGATAAGTCCTGTGATTTGTGAAAGGAGGTTATTATTATTATTTACAATATCGAACAATCATCTAGCGTGCGCATTTGTTGCCACCCTATTATATTGAAATCGAGCAATACAATAAAGATGTTATTCGAATATTTGTTAATCCTATATCTATGGTTATAACTATAACCAATGGTCGGAGTAGGGTGTTCCAAATTAAAAAATACGCTTGGTAGATATATGTCTCCATATAGCTTCAGGGAATGACATGGAGTGGCTAAGGGTCGTATTCCAGAACTCTACTCAATACTCAAGTCAGGACTTGAGTATTGCAGTGAGCACTGAAAATCATACTCATGTCCTTGCCATTAGGATCGTATTTCCAGTGCTTGAAATCATACTCAAGTCTGCTCAAATCCTGACTTGAGCATTAAGTAGAGTTCTGGAATACGACACTAAGACCACCAAATATTAATTAATTACTGTTACGAATCCCGGATTTCTGGAAATAGTTTTAACGCATCGTAGGATAAAATTATTCATTTAAAAAGCTTGAAGTAGGATTATGAAGTAATTACAGTTTTTATATTCAAGATGATTTATTCACAGGCCACGCTAATTGCCTTACCCAATGCCATTAGTAATACTAACAGGGATCTTGAGGGGACTCTCGCTTGGAGTCATTCGTTTGGTCTCAAGAGTGAATCCTATCAAGACCCAGAGTATAATTATTGGCAGCCCCCGGTTCATATCGCGCATCGACCATGGCTCATTGCCTTCCATCTTATTCGATGGTATTCAAATCCCTATACGGGACACCGTTAGGAACCTTGGGGTTACTTTTGATAAGAGCTTAACTTGGAAACCTCAGGTCACTGAGGTTATTAAGAGGATGTTTGGTGCTTACATGTCACTTCGACGTCTGGGCAATTTTTTACCCATTCCGACTAAAATTAGTCAGTTCTGCCTATTCTAGGCTATGCGGATGCTTGTTATCCAGACTTGTCTAAGGGTCTACTCAATAAGCTGGAGCGGTTGCAGAACCTATGCTTTAGATTCATTTTTGGGTTGCGTAAATCCAAACTCGGATGGTTACCCATTCGTCGTCGTAGGGATTTTCGCTTTTTATCCCTTCTATACTCTGTTTTCTTTAATCCCACCTCTCCTCCCTACCTCAAAGATTGTTTCGTGTATCATAGCACTACACTCAGTCGCACCTTACGGTCTTCTATCACTCTTTCTTTAAACTGTCCTATCCACTCTTCTTACTTTTATTCTAACTCTAACTCCTTCAAGGTTAGAAGCATCAAACTGTGGAATTCCCTTCCTGAATCGATTTTCCCAATTTAAGAAACGAACATTTCTGAGGTCTGAGTATTCTGGGTTATCGTTGTTTTGGTATTTATACTACAGGAAATTCGGCAGTAGTTTGGCATTTTTCCCACTAAATACTGGAGAATGGAATCTAACAGAGAGACGGTTGAGATACAACAACGCCTTGGAAGTATGCCTTACATTTTTACAATTTGAGATCTTGTACTCTTAATCCATTGTGCCTTCGTAAATTACCTCCATGCGATGGCGTGCAGACGCTTCGGGCTTCGCCCTCCTCGGACCTCAGCCTATGGCATCGGCACTTACGACTTTGTTTAAAAAAAAATTAAATATATCTTTAATGGCGCCCATATTTAAAAATTGCGAAAATATATTTTCACCACTAATTATTATCAAACAATCTTAGAAATCTTTTCGTGACAATTTTCAGTCCGAGCACAGCAAGTTTTCACAACAGCCATTTACATAAAAAATTACGGCTATATCGAAAAACGGCGGAAACAAAATTTTTACCCCAAATTACGATTGAAGCCAAGCCATTTTCAGTCGAATTAGAAGACATTTTTATCTATCGCCAAAAATGTTTGTATGACAGCCATAGCGAAAAATGGCGAAAAGTAAATTTTGACCGCTAATTATTATTAAACACTCATAGAGACGCCCGACATGTCCATTGTCAATCGAATTGGAGCAAATTTTTATCTGCCGCTAAAAGAGTTAGTATGGCAGCCATATTGAAAAAAGGCGAAAAATAAATTTTGATCGCATATTATTATCAAAAACCTATAGACCTCCATATACCGATTTTCAGTTGAATAAGAGCTAATTTTTATAAACGCTTAACGCCATATTGAAAAAAGGCGAAAAATAAATTTTGACCGCATATATTATCAAAAACCTATAGACCTCCATATACCGATTTTCAGTTGAATAAGAGGTAATTTTTATAAACGCTTGTTTGGCGGCCATATTCAAAAATGACGAAACACCAATTTTGATCACAAATTATTATCAAGCGCTCATAGAGACCCCCATTTGCCAATTTTCAAAGAGGTCTGAGCAATTTTTTTTCTGCCGTCAACGAACGCTTCTATGACGGCCATATTTGAAAATGACGAAAAACATATTTTCAGCACAAATTATTATTCGGCACTTCTAAAGGCCTTCACGTGCCAATTTTCAGCAGAATCTGAGAAAATCTTTATCGGCAGCTTTTTTTAACGAAAAAAAAACACTTATATGGCAGCCATATTAAAAAATGGCGAAAAGCAACTTTTGAGCCCAAATTATGATTAAGGACTCCTAAAGACCCTTGCAAGCAAATTTTCAGCCGGATCGAAGCAAATTTTTCTTCGGCCGCCATTTTGAAATCGCCATCTTGATTTTTTTTGACCCAGGCAGTTGACCAGGTTACCCTCTATGACATTCCTTCAAGCACCTCCTACCTATCCCTAATAGTTTCCGTGATAGGGGGCTTTGAAATTTGTATGGCGGCCATCTTGTTTATTTGAATTTCGAACATTTTTTACTTCCCGTGGAAATTGACCAGGGTGTACTTCATAAAAATGCACAAATATTCACTCCATATATTATAGTTTTTGCAGGCCGTTGATCACTCCTTCATATTTTCCATATTCAGGTCATCTCATATTTGATTCTTTACTTTGGAGCCTATCCACGTACAACGGTATAAATATTTTTTTCCACCATATCGGGAAGTATGCTATTTCTGTCAGTGAGTAAGAACTTGTAGCTTTATATATAATATAGATATACATACATTATTTATTTATTATTTTATTTAATTTAGTTATTTATTTAGTATTTTTATTATACCATTTTCTTCTTCATTTGTATATGTAGCAATATGTGTATTCTGTTGCCTCAAATAATTTTATCTTACTGTTTTTCCTGTAACCCGAAGGTTGCCTGGAAGAGATTGCTACTTAGCAATAAGGCCGCCTGTTGTACCTGTAATTTTTACTTTTTGTTGTATTGTTATTATGTATATGTCCGTGTGCAATACAGAATATTTGTATTGTATTGTGAATATTAAAGTATCTAAAATATCTGCATTAGTCAAAACAAACCTTTGCTTGTTTTAACCACTTTATATCACTCCTTGTAGCAATGTTGATCGATCGCTGCGCTGCCGAAATTTAATAAAAAAAGTGCTTGTGTGTGGACCAATTTCATAATGAAAATGTTACGTTCTAAGACTATATACTGCGTTAGTGCGTTTGTGTATGGACCATTTTAGTGACGCGACGTTATACTTAAATCGTTCGGAAGACGGAAAGACCGTTAAACGTGGCGTTTTGTTGCGTTTGTTGTGTCTGTGTCTGGTTAGGAAAAAAATACGAAAACTTCAACATTTTGTTTCGTAATTTTATTGTAGAGCGTAAACGATTGATTTCTTTTCTCTCGCAATCGCGGTGAAAAGTAAAGTTTTCACCTCAAGACTGGAAGGCAAATTATAAACCCTCGGAGCAATAGACACCCTCGCTAAAGGTCGGGCTAAGACTAACCATCTCGGCTATGTAGTGACTCGTTTTAGTCCCTCGATAAAAAATGTACTATTTTATATTAGTAGTCATCATTACGAATATCGTAGTTTTTAAGTTTTCATTGTATTTTTACCTTGCTTGTCTACATAGATCAATAAAGGTCTATCCACACATATCCGGGACGAGTCCGGAACGTGGACGGGCCGTGTTCCGTCAGGGGCTTAAAAAAATATCGTTGCGTATATTTTGTATGAACTTATCCACACGCGCCGGGACGGACCGCAGTTCATACAACCTAGCACGCCCCGTCCACGTCCCCGCAGTTCATACAAACTAGCACGCCCCGTCCACGTCCCCGCAGTTCATACAAACTAGCACGCCCCGTCCACGTCCACGTGCCACACTATCAACATAGTCCTTATATGTTTCAATACAAAAAATACTGTGTAGTATTAACGTGTCTTGTGTTTTGAATTATAAATAGGTATACTTTGTCAAATTGTAACAATGAGTTAATATAGGCAGAGTTCCCTGTCAAAGAGTCCTTGTCCGTTCCTTGTGAAAGAGTCGTAGTCCAATATGAGCATTACTGCGTTCCGATTTTAGAATAGAAAAGAATAGAATATAATAGAAATCTTTTATTACTACGCCACAACAAAAATATACACAGTAATAAAATGAAGATAAAAAAAAAGATGAAGCTACATTGAAACAAAAAATTAAAAAAAAAATTACTGGAAAAAAAGGAATAAAAATAAAATCATAGAACAACAACAAAGCAAACATGAAATATTTAACACAATTAGATTAAGTGTCATGTGGGTGGCTGTGGCGTATGTAACAGGATCCCACTCAGCTATTGTCACCACCGAGAAAAGGCTGTGACGCTGATTTTCAGTGGGCCCTAAAACCGAGTGAGTACCGGACGTGTGTGTCGCGAATATACGAGTAAACTTAAATGAATTACATAAATATTTCTATAATGTAGTGTGTTGTGTTCAGTTATATGTATAGAATAATTAAATAATGATTTTGATACATATATAAAGTGATAAGTGTATGTAATGTAGTGTCCAACATTTACAACAAACAAAATAGAACTTATTTAGATTAAAATGAAACCGATTGTGAGATTTGTGTCACGTGTACTACGCAAGAAGAGAGGGTAGGCGCGCGGGAGGGGTACCCGGCTTACGAGCACGGAATACTGACCTCACGAGCCAACAAAAGTGCAGCCCGCTCCATTGCAAACACTAAACAGGTTTTGTCCTGCGTCTCGTAGGTAATTAGCTCGCATAATAGCGTGCAGTCTCCGATGCCATAAGAGGCAAACTGTATAACTACTAAACATTACAGATTATCATGAATAATGTTATTGCAATGAATTGTATATTGAATAAAAGTTTAAAAAAAGAAAAAAAAAATTAAATGATAATTGGTTAATAAAAAATTAACAATGAAAAATAGTAATAAGTAATAACATTTGTCAGGGAAAATAAATAATCTAATTTATTATATTATATTGCTTGCCGTATCCCGCATAACAATGATGACGATGTCCACCGCGCACCAATGCCTTAAGTCGAATAACAGTGCGGTAAGAGCCCATGTAATCTTATACGGTTTTTTTTTAATGTCTAAAAGATGTTTGTATTTGCTTTTGAACGTGTGCACTGATTGCAGACTACGGAGCGGCGGCGGCAGCAGTACATTCCATATCTTCGCTGCGGCGAATTTGAAACTGCCGCGGAACGCGGCGGTGCGACAGCGCGGCAGGACTAGCGACCAAGCTGACGCTCTAGTGAACGCTGCCTTCACGTCGCGAGACCACACCAACTCCTCAGCCAGATAAGACGGGACTCTGTATTTTATAACCCCAAAGAGAAGTGTAGCCAAGTGCAGATCTCTTCGCGTTTTCATCTTTAAAATATTAGCGTTGTTTATGTAAGGGGTTACGTGCGTGCGTGGTGGTATATTAAAACAAAACCTTGCGCAGGCGTTCTGCACTCGCTGTATTATTTGTTGTGTGCGCTTCAACAGCCGCGGTCCATACACCACATCCATATAATTAAATTGTGAGAGAACTAATGAGTCACACAATTTAATGCGAATGTCAGCATTAATGTAATTCCTGATGTTATATAATACCTTTAACCTATAAAAACAATTTCTGACGATGCCTAACACAATGTTCTCAAAATGGAGCGTTTCATCCATAAGGAGACCAAGATTCCGAGCCTCACTAACTCGCTCAATGTTTTCGCCCCTGATCGCTAGAGTAACATTACGACTTTCAATTTTCACTATTTGCTTTCTTGTACCTAGCACCATATATTTGGATTTACTGCTATTTAGCACTAACGCATTTGATTCTGCCATAACGCTATTCGTTCTAAATCCTCGTTTAACTTATTCACAGAATCAAGAGTATCACATGGCTTGCATGATATATAAATCTGTATATCATCAGCGTACATATGATACTTACAGAATTTAATTTGATTTATCACATCCGCGCTGTAGATTATAAAGAGTATAGGGCCTAAAATTGAACCTTGTGGCACTCCGCGCGTGACGTCACGTGTTTTCGATAGTAATTTAGAACCACTCTGATCAGAAATTTCGACACACTGAGATCGGTTTTGCAGATAACTGTCGAACCATTTGATTGTGGAGTCAGCAAATCCATAGTAATGTAATTTAGATAGTAGCAGGTTAACATCAATGCAGTCGAAGGCTCTAGAGAAGTCCAGTACCGTCAGCAAGGTGCCCTGTCCATTGTCTTGTGCGGATAGGATGTCATCAACTACTTTGATCATAGCGGTTGTCGTACTATGTTTTTTTCTAAATCCAGATTGTACGGTGGGAAGGATTTCGTTACTTTCTAGAAAGTCTGTTACTTGTTTTACCACAAGTGACTCCAGGACCTTCGATACACAAGGCAGTATGCTTATAGGCCGAATATCTCTCAAGGTGGATGGGTTATTACTTTTAGGAATGGGCCGTATGACTGCATGCTGCCAGTCCGTTGGGAACGTATTGGTTTCAATAGATCTGTTCACCATAGCCGTAATAACAGGTAGTATGACAGGCAAAGACAACAGCAACATGTCCAGTGAAATCCCATCGAGACCAACCGCGTTTGACTTCAATGACCATATGATTTGGAGGACTTCAATTTCTTCTACTGTCTTAAGTGATAATTTTGTGGTGATATTACAATTTTGCTTAAAATATGTCATGTTTGATTGTGATGTCTGTAGACTACCGGGCACATTTAGAAAATGGTCGTTGATTAAGTCAGGATCGTTAAAGATGTGTGTAGGTAGCTCCGGTTTTCTTTTTATGTTAACATTTTTTTTATATGTGCCCATAACACTCGAGAATCTTTTTTTTTTATTTATAATAAGCATTTTTTTCAGTTGTCAATACTTCATTGACAATTTTTTTAGATCCCTATAATAAGACTTTTGCGAGTCATTGCCGCTGGTCCGTGCTGCAGTATGTGCCTCATCACGACGTTTCATAAGTTGTTTCACGTTATAGGTAATCCACGGGTACTGGCGCTGTGTGACATGTAACATCCGAAGGGGTGCATGAACATCAAATAACCCCACCAAACGTCCACTGAATTGCCTCACCATGTCATTGATATCCTCTATGCGGCTTACACTCATCCAATCTATGGTAGACAGATCCACATTGAACTGTTCATAGTCGATAGTATGAAGATTTCTGCGAATTATCCGTATTGGTACCTGTTTTGCCTTCATGATATTTAACGTGCAGGTGATAAACGCATGTCGACTCAGCTCGGGTACATAGTGAACTTTTACCACAGTATTGTCCACGTCGGTGCTTATGGTGTCAATGAGTGTTTCGCTATACTGTGTGAAATGCGTTGGCTTAGTTACATATTGGTTCAATGTGTGGCTTGTCAGAAAGTCTAATATCTTTTTGGTGTTACTATCTGTAATATTCAAGAGGTTAATGTTAAAGTCTCCTAACAATACTACATTATTACACCATGATAAACAACTCAAACTCTCAGCCAAAGCATCTATAAATATATCTACGTTAAGCCAAGGCGGTCTGTATGCAGTACACACCAGTAACTTTTTCCCATTGACATTTGCGCATAACCACATTTGCTCAACAAGCGGAGCCGGTGGATGAGTTAGTGTACGGACAACAACGCCTCGTCGTATATAGAACCCAACCCCACCGCCGCGCGAGCGCACAGCGGGCGGGCGGGGAATATGACGCAATCGGTAGCCAGTTACCGAACGGCGCGCGGCCCTCTTCACCGTCCCTCAACCAAGTCTCATTTATTGCCATGATATCTACTTCATGTCGCTCCATGGCGACTATAAATTCATCGTGGCGAGTACCTAGTGAGCCCACGTTTAAAAATCCTAACTTAAATTTACGTTTTAAATTGAATGTAGATATTTAGAATAGACATTTGTAGTAAACAATTTTCAGACGATGATAATAAAGTAATAGTAATTCCCATCGTGATTGAAAGATAATATGTTGATGAAATGATTAAAAAGTCCATTTTGCTGTGTAATAGTGTGTTGTATTTTATGTCAGAGTTTCGTGTGTGTCGGAGTTTTCTTGTATACATGTAATTAGAGTGTAATGCATGTTGAAAATTGAGTTTGTTAAAATATTGCAGATATTGAGTTTTTATAATAAAATGTAATGTTTGTATACATGTAAATGTGTAGTTAGCTGTAGCAATAAATATATGAGAGTATAAAAATAAAAATAAAGTATAACAAAGTAAATTAATAGTATATACTATATAGATAAATTTTACACGCAAAATAGGCGCCTTGACGTCGAGTTGCGGACACTAGCCCGTTACACCAAGTACCAAGTAGATAAATTTTAAATATTTTGCGACTATTGCACAGCCACCCACATGACGACACATCATAAGTAATAAAAGATCCAACATAATATAAAAAATTAAACTGTATACACATATTATAGCGATTATTGTAATCCAGTTTCTGGTGGTGGGGAACAAACTGCATAGGGACCAAAAGTCTTCACCAAATCGGATTCACATCGCATTCGATGAGCACGGGCTCCGGTGCCCCTCCTTACGTAAATCCGGCCGTCTTTCGTCCAGACATATTTCCACTGCAGACGACCCGCGGACTGCCTAGCAAGATAAAAAAGGCGCCGGTTTGTCAACGTCAGGCGCTCATTGCTGTAGAACGGCCGTGGTTCGTCCCGTCACTTATCGTATAAAAATTACCTCTGGGAATAAAAGGTACTAAAATAACAAAAGAAAACAATAAGTTGTAACTTTTCACCATATTTTTTATTATAAAAATAATAATAAAATATATTATAATTGTACTTTTCAAATGATGATGATACATATCTATTCAAATAAGAATTTACATTTTTGTCTTAGTCTACATTTGCACATTGTAAAATCAATCTTAGTAATCAGGCTCTTGTCATTATTTATAAATTAAAATTTGATACGATTATTGGCATTTCTGGGCTGGACGTGGATCATGACTTTAATGCCAAGGCCCTGTCTCGCGACCTCATAAGCTTCAAGGGTTTCTTCCAGGGTATAGTGATGGGTCACAAGAGGCTTTACGTCGATCTTCCCACTTGCTACCAAGGACAGGGCTATTGGGTACCTGTTTAAAAAGGTTTCACGTAAGAATGAAAGAAAACGATACATTAAAGATACTGTCACTAGTGACATGAACCAATAAATCTAGAGGACAGCTAATTTCCATACAACAGACCGTAAGTAAGAAAAAGGTCAAAATTCCGTTTTTATCTAGGTGGCGCTAATCAATGCCCTGGAAGTAGTTTACATTATGTAAAATTCCTCTTTAATATGGAATAATAATAACAATAAACTGTAACGTAAAAGGAATGTAGGTACTCATTAACATATCGGAAGATCCCGCGTATGTCCACCTCGCGTGCCACCGCTCCAGCCAGCGGCACCGTCAGTTCTGGGCTGCCCATGCCTACAAGCACTGCCACGCCGCCGGATTTGGTTGCCTGCGCAGGAGCAAATTATTATAATGCTATTCTTGATTAGGTTTATGTTTAATACAAGCCATCAGTGGCGAAGCGTCCATATAACACGATTCCCATCAGCTTGCGTATTATTAAATATTATAAATATTTTGAAGTAATTTAATTTACTATATTTTGTGCTCAATTTTAGGTGTAAAATATCTTAACCAGTGAAATGAAGTGTACTAGCAACTTGTGTGCTAATAAGTGTTGCATTTAAAAATTATCGAATAGCTACTTTTTGTTGGTTCTTGTTTTACCTCAGCTTTACCAACGACAATTCTCATGCCTCACCACTGTAAGCCATATCGCTTCCATATAAAAACGGGCAGTAGCGGACGCGGGCGAGTGAGATTACCCAATGCGCAAAACAACGCTAACCCTACCCAGTGACAGCGCACAGCGTACCGTAAATGTGGCACGAGCTACAGCCTGCACCACTGTCCACTCACGCGCTGTCATTATGTGACGGTACGAACAAGTCGTGTGCCTGTTGGTAAGCTACACGCCTGTCCATAACAGTTGCAGTGCCACTCAGAGTTTCTACTGCTACTAAAGTACTGGGGTGTCGTTGGGTGACATTATCATGATCTCTAGATATTTTGAAGAGCTCCTTGTGAAAGAGTTCGTCCAGGGAAGTACTGCTACCTTACCTATTTCTACCGCCAAGCAGTAATATGAACATTACTGCATTCCAGTTTCGAAGGGTAAGGGTGCTGGTGAAATTACAGGTACATGTGACGTGTCAATTTTTGTCACAGGGTGACTGACGGGCGCATTGGCAATGCCCCTTAGATCTTTGCGATCTAAAACTCTGAGTAACACTGCAACTGTAATGGAATAAATCTCTCATTGTTTGTTCGCTCCCAAGTGAAGCTTATGTAATTTAAATGGCATAATCGTATGTGGTTTCTTTTGTAGCTATAAGTAAGAGTTGTATGCTATATAAATCAAGCATCAATCATTGATATTGCTAATGCGTGCTGTCAATCTTTGCTCATGATAGAAAAAAAATAGAAGCTCCGAAGGTATCAAAGGAATTTCCTACACTCAAAAAAGTGAAGGATAGTTCTAGTAGATCGTTGCTTACCAACAAAGCCAACCGCACAGTGGCTTGAGCCCCGCTAGCATCAATCGAGATATCAGGATGTCCGCCCAACAGCTCATGGACTTTTTTAACAAGGTCAGCTTCATTCGACTCTCTTGTCACTAACAGAGTGTGATCAGCTCCTATCTGCTTTGCGAATTCCAGGCGAGACGGAAGGATGTCTGAAAGATTGTAGATTGTTTTTCTTAACTATAAAACTGCTTGTTTTAACACACACGTTTACACAAATTTTAGTCTTCTTATTATTCCCCGCGCAATAAGTGAGGTGCATCATCAACTCCTGACCAGCTCACCTGTAATAAGGATCTTAGCAGCTCCCATGGCTTTGGCAGCTAGCATAGTGACAAGTCCAATGGGCCCTGCGCCAAGCACCAGCACTGTGTCTCCAGCTGCCACGCCACCCCGACGGCAGGCGTGGATTCCGACAGACAGAGGTTCCAGAAGGGCGCCTTCTTCCATGCTTACGTGATCTGGTAATCTGGAAGAAGTTTAAGGTTAGTATATTTAAAATTATTGACAGGTAGGACGACAATTTAAACTGGCAACTACGTAGATTTTAGCAGCTGTAGAGCTCCTTGTGAAAGAGTTGTTCCAGGAAAGTACTGCCACCTTACCTAGTTCAGCCGCCAAGCGGTAATGTTAGCATTACTGTGTTCCGGTTTTAAGGGTGCTAGGGAAAGTACAGGCACATGGGACTTGTCAACTTATACCTCGGTGACGGGCGCAGTGGCAGTGCCCCTCAGATCTTTGCGATTTAAAGCTCTGAGTGGCACTGCAACTGTTATGAACAGACGTGTTGCTTACCATCAGGCGCACGACTTGTTTGTCTCGTCACTTGATACTATAAAAAAAGATTGGAAGATTTAGCGAAGGACGCAAAGAGCTGACGGTCAACATCCGCAAAGTAACCATAATATTTTTATTTATTATTATTTTACTGGTAAGGTCGGCGTGTAACCAATGGATGCACGCCGCGTCCGATCGATTAGTCTCGAAATCTTTGGGGGAGGCCTATGTTCAGCAGTGAATGTTTTCCGGCTGATATGATAGTGATGAGTGTTATTATTTTCAGATTCTGAAATCTTATTCGCCGAAATCTGTATATACATAAGGACGAGGATGGTCCACGTGTGTTAAAATGGTATCTGTTCATTCATTCAGAAATTCTGTACAACTGGATACCCGGCAAAGTATTGAAGAGTGAAAGTATACAAGACTCACTTGTAACAAAAGTCAGCAGCATGTTTATAATAACGGCAGAGATTGCCGTGAACAGGCGGAGTAGCACAGAACACGATGTCGGGGCACAGGTGGTACCGTCCGGTCTTGCAGAATTCGCAGTATCGGCATGGTACACCCGGCTCGATCGCAACACGGTCGCCGGCTTTGAGGTTCTTCACTTTTGCTCCTACCTGGAAACCAAAGATGATAGCGCTATTAACAATAATAAAGGGTATTTATTAAAATAAATTAAATATTAGACAATATCACATACGTTGCTTTGATACCTAAAGCACTTGTGTTATGGTAACCTCTTTTTCTGTCAATAATTTTAAATACGTTAGCTATGCAGTAGAGCTCCTTGTGAAAGAGTTCGTCCATAGAAGTACTGCCACCTTACCTATTTCTGCCGCCAAGCAGTAATGTGAGCATTACTGCGTTTCGGTTTGAAAGGGTAAGGGTGCTGGTGAAATTACAGGTACATGGGTCTCGTCAACTTATGGATGGGCGCAGTGGCAATGCCCCTAACATCTTTGCGATTTAAAGCTCTGAGTGGCACTGCAAATGTTATGGATAGGCGTGCCGCTTAATGAAGTCAGCGAAATGAGTTCTGGAACACCGTTTTATCAGTTTTTTTAAATATCTTATTTAGTTTCGTGCCGGTGCCGATACCAAGAGTTCGTTGAGCATTGTGAGAGCAAGGAGCAGTGGCTATTCTACGGGAATACTGTAATGCTGAAGGCACTGCGAATAGTTCACGACGCCTAACTCTGAGAACTACTAACTATTTTAGGGACGTCTGGGACAAATAACCTTTTCACTTCTCATGCTCTTAAAGTTCGTATTTATGCTGGATGTAGGCTGCATAAAATAGGATTTTGTGCTGTAGTGCATAAAATAAAAAAATGTCTAATTGTCGTAATTTTACATGCAATTTTAAATAAATAATCGTTTTTTTATAATATTGCTGTTTAATTTCCTCGCAATCGAAGTGAAAAACGAAAAACTCGTTCATAAAACCCATTTTACCCTCGACTTAGGTACATACTCATCTCGGGTAAAATGAAGCGTTTTGTGAAGCAGAACACACAGAAATCAAGGCGCAATAAGAGCCCAATAGAGCTCAATCTTATGTAACCCCGTTTGTATGTACACACGCCAGCACTTCAAGCTTTGTGTGCTTCATCACACAAAGCATCAAGCAATGTCAAACATTGACCTATCTTGTTCCGTTGCACCGGCGGCAATTTTCGAACAAAAATGTGTAGTCTGATGTGCCGTTGTCCGTACAATCTACTATACAAGTTGCCTCACAAGTTCAGGACAGTCACACCATACCATAGCTTAGGAGCTTGGCACAACTTTATATCTGATATTTATGTATCTTTTACAATAAATAAATTTAATTATATTTGTAAGTACAGGCGCCAACATGTCAAAAGCTTATTACTACATATTGAATTTAAAGCGGAAAAAGAAACTTTAAGACAAATGAAGAGCAAATTCCGTGAGAGGCCACTAGAATAAAGAATTTTAAAAATGTTATTTGAGCTTAAATTAAATATTGCGGCGCACCGTCGTCCCCCACATCAATCCGAGAAATTATTTTATGCACAATTTAAGATTAATACCGACATAAAACTACTTAAAAATAGGTTGAGAGATTTATTATTACAAAAATGCTGTTACTCCGTAGAAAACTTTTAAATTTGTTGTACATTTTATAAATTGATTTATTGTTATATTTTTTATGTTTAGTTTTTTAATTGATTGTGTTCTATTGTTCATTTTGACTCATAATTATTATTTTATATACTTCTGTCCTGATATTTTTACGGATTCCGACGAGGGCGATCTACTGGGGATCTTCTTGTGTATGCTTGTCATATATGGAGCGAGGCTGTAAAAAGAAAGGCGACGCGCTTGCAGTGTCTTTGGACATTTCTAAAGCCTTTGACAGGGTCTGACACGCAAGCCTTTTAAGTAAGCGTCCCTCTTATGGGCTTCCCACTGACCTTTGCAATTGGATCTCGGAATTCTTGAGCGAACTTCTGATTCGAGTGGTCTTAGAAGGCGACTCTTCCGAACATATGGCGATAGATTCGATAGATAGAGAGTTCGTCAGGGTTCCATACTGTCTGCAAAACTCTTTCTGCTGCATATCAATGATATGTTAATTCCCGGTACCTTTGCGTATGCAGATGACAGCACAGTTGTAGATAGGTACTAGACCAATGCAAGGGTCAGTGGAGTGGAAATCCAGTCTTGTCGAGAGCCCATGGTTAGCCATTTAGATTTAACACTCCAGGCAGTCTCCGATTGGGGCGATGCCAATCTGGTCAAATTTAACGCTACCAAAACGCAGGCGTGTCTATTCTCCACAAAATGGAGTCCCTTTGAGCTGACTCCGACTTTACGTGATATATCCATACTGATAGCCGATTGTCTCCAGCTACTTGGAATGGACCTGTCGTCCAATTTGAACTTCGGCAGATACATTGAATCCATGGCCAAAAATGCAGCAAGGAAGCTTGGGATCCTTTCCAGGGTGAGGCGTTACTTTACATCGGGACAGTTGCTTCAGCTGTACCAAGCACAAGTCCGATCGTGCATGGAGTACTGCTGCCACCTCTGGGATGGCTCTGCTACATATCAACTGGGCACTTTGGATTCAATTGACAACCGTGCCAAGAGGCTTATAGGTGACTCGGAATTGAACACCGCCGTAAAGTTGCCTGCTTGTCGGTATTTTACACGACATATCACGGAGAGTGTGCGATGGAATTACACGATTTAATTCCGCCTTCCCCTTTCCATTACCGGGGGACTAGGCGTAGGCTTGGCTTCCACCCCTATGTTGTGGATATTCCATAGCCCATAAGATAATGGTGTTAGTTACAAAAGAAAACCTTAGAACTATGTTAGTATGATTACATTGAATTTTGAGATATTGACAGAAAATTTAAATATTGAAATTTGTAAAATGCACAATTATTACTCAATTTGACCAGTTGAAATGTTTACCCAAAACTTTAAAATTGTACAGTCAAAACGATGGGCAAAGATCCTCATATAACTTAGACCTTTTCAAGGTGAGAGTGAATGGGAATTATTTAGGTGTGCATGCTCCATCATCGACCTCATCGTCACTTTCCATCAGGTGAGATGGAGGTCAAATGCGCACCTATATTTTATATAAAAAAAAATATTATTGTTAAGTAATTCACCATTTTATTTTAATTTCTAATTTGAATCTGTATTTTAATTAAATCCATGATGTTCAAGCACAATTATGTATGTTGTTAATGAATAAATTATTGATGGATGGATCATATTCAGATGCTCTGGGACGCGACATTCGAACAAAGGCGTGTGTAGCTTGATGTGCTGTACAATGTGCAATCGAAATAAGGTTCAAAGGTTGCACGAAAGACGACAGGCAAATGTATGACACAATTACTTGTGTGTAATTCAGGCTGCATCGTATCATTTGTACTCACTCAATGTTATGTTCCTCAATTCTAAAATTTCTAAAGTACCTTATATGAAACTATTTTAATAAAAAAATTATGAATATTTACAGAATGATATAAATTCGACAAGGAGTAATTCAGTAATTTTGAACATATATATGAAAACACGATATTATACATAATTATGTATAATCAATTATAAATATTAATTCATATCTTTATTGCCTGCATTATAAAACGTTGATAAGTTAAGAATTTATTAAGGTTTGAGTGTTATCTGTTTATTTGTTTACCATAATGTACAATAATCCTCGGATTTTACATATCTGTGTGCTTCTAACAAGTGTTTGAAGACTTTACTATAGAGCTTGGTTTACCTATGTCCTATGACTAGACCTATTAAAAATGTACAATATGTAGCCACCTATTAGAAAACCTAATAGTTAATAAAAATATCAACAAAAATGTTATACGAAAAAACCGGATCGATTTTTTTATAATACCAAATGACGCGGCAAACAAGTAGTGCTTGTATGCTCTGACGCAAAGATTACTGCCACTGCGCCCGTCACTCTTAGAGTCGTATTCCAGAACTCTACTCAATGCTCAAGTTAGGATTTGAGCAGACCTGAGTAGGCTTCAAGCACTGGAAATACGACCCTAATGGCACGGATTTGAGTATGATTTCTAGTGCTTTGAATCATACTCAAGTCCTGACTTGGGCATTGAGTAGAGATCTAGAATACGACTCTCAGACATAAGTTGAAAGTCCCATGTGCCTGTAATTTCACCAGCACCCTTCAAAATGCAACATTATAACATGCAACGTTAAGGTTGCAAACTCGCTAGTGAGAACCCGGCTTTACATTGGAATTTGTAACAGATGATACCACATTTTATGTTTTACGGAAACTATGTAATATTTGCATTTTACATAAGCATTTATGCCTCGCTTTCCTACAGGTAAGTAATTTTTTTTTATTCCATGTTTTCGCAGTGTGTCGACGATATAGTTGACAGTTAAATAGTGTAAAGATTAAAATATCTCATCGCCAGTGTTATAAAAATTGTTTTCAAGTCACGTAAATGTGAATTTTGTTGCATCGCTATTATCTCTCCACGTATTCATGTAGAATCAACATCGTTAGGGTATTTACACTGTGTAGTTTAAACGACGACATTTTTGCTAACACATAGTACCTACTTACAACACGACGTCGATTATGTGTTGTTATATATCCGATACTAGAAGTAACAATTAATGTACGGGACAAACCGCGGTTTTTCAGGAGTGCCAAAAAACGACTTTATTTTTTTTAATCTGTCTATAACTTTTACTGTCTGCACCAATTTTTATTGTGTCTAGAGAAAAGTTTCTTAGAATTTCCTCTTCTTTCATGCATAAACGAAAGATTTAGCAATGCCCAGTGGTTTAAAATATAGCATGTCCCTTACATTAAAAAAGATGTTTAGTTGTGCCTAAATTATTATAATGCGGGTATTCCTAAATTTTAATAACATCAGTCCATAGAGCGGGAACTTCCTAATCCAATGATATATGTAGGTAACTGATTTTCGACAAAATGTCCCTTGCGTTAATTGATACTTCTGGTATCGATTATGTATATTAAAATTTGAACATAGTAACAATGTTAATATAAACTATGTAGATGACGCACAGATTTTTATTCCTACCTTTGATTATACAACAAAATCATGAGTTGAACGAAAACAAAGTATTAAATTGTATTTTAATGAGTTCAACCAAGAAGGCAGTTAACTCTATTTCAATAAAACTTGTCAAATAGAAGATTCCACAAACTTTTGAGGTGAGTTTTTAAGTTATAATAAAATTATCACAAAAGAAAAAACACATTTTTTATTTTGTGATATTTTTGATTTTTGTTCGGAAATAGAATATGATGGATTGAAAGAAGCGAATCGAAGTTACGTTTTCAAGGCGAAAGCAATGAATTCCTAGGACAGTGTTTTACCGTCATTCATCTCTGTTGGATGCGCTTATTTTAATTACTCATCTTACTTTAAATTATGCTAACTACAATCTTGAATATTTTTGTAACTAGTGGTGTTACCCGTTTTTGTATATTCGACCCTGGAAAGGTAACGTCTAAAGTGCATTTGGAAAATATTTACAGTAACTAAAAATATTTTTTTAAGAAAAAACAAATCATAAATCCAGTTTAATTTTTTCTTGAAAAATTACTTTAAATCGCACTTCTGTAAAATTTTCCAAATGCGCGTTAGACGTCTTACGTTTCCAGTGTCAATATGCACACAATAAAAAAAAAAATTTATATGAAATTTACCTTATCAACAACACCAGAAGCCTCATGGCCCATGATCATGGGCGAATTGAGTATGAAGTGGCCGCATGCGCCGTCCTGCCAGTAATGTACGTCCGATCCACAGATGCCCACGCAGTCCATGCGCAACAGTACCTCTGGCATATTAAATAAAATTTAATTTTAGCACGATTACCAAAACACCTAGACCCGCATACGATCATACGTCGAAAATGCTTTTATCACATGTATATTTCTAGGAGCACTAGACCAACTTTATTTTTTGGTCATTTTCTGCTATTTTTGTAAATAGTCACATTTAATTACTAATATAATACTCACCGAATTTTGTGCAAAAAAAAAATAAAGAAATAAAAAACAAAATTCGAAAAAAATACAAAAATATTCCAATTTTGAATACACTACACAACGGATATCATTGGAGGCATCGACATGAAAGTTATAAAAATAAGACGAATATGCGAATATGAAACAAAATGATGTATGCATATGTATGTGCAATTGTATGACTCTCCTATTTAAGGATAAAAAGCTTATCAACTAATTTCGTTAATAGAATCTTTAAACCTGTCTCCAGAAAATTTGTAATTTTGCAGATGTGGTTTTAGTACACCAAGGGTGCGAATTTCTACTTTCAATGCTAAGTTCCAATGTATAATATCACAGTTACATAAAGTGTATAAAGTCGACGCACAGGGAATTAATGTTTTGGGAATAAACCGCAATAATCCACGATGGTTTTATTGTTTAGATAAAACACGCGTGCTCTAAGTATGGGCTTACAGCTTGTGATTATACTGACATCATTCAGGATATTACAAAATAAGTATCAACCTCATCAAATTTTAATGTCACAATCCTAAGCCTTTTTGGTAAGTGTCTCAAAACGTTTATTAAAAATGTAGTATTGAATAATGATCGACTAACGCATTGCACAAATAATTTTTCTGCTCACCATCGTCTGCAATTTGCGGAATCGGAGTTTGTGCCTGAAAAAAAAAACAGGAACCTTATATGAATTGTTTTCGTGGACGCATAAAGAAAAAAAATATAAATATAATATAATAACTATAGTCACTATATAGACGTACATACAAAAACTGTAATTAAAAGAAACCGAAGTCAAAGAAAAACATTATTAATGTCATTTAATTTAATGTTAGACAAGCTAAAACATAACTTTATGTTTATTGCGCGTCTGTAAGTCTGTTTACATCGCTATTACTTGGTCTAAAAATTTGCAAAACGAAACCTCAATTTTCTTTGTTGCACCTATCGATCGCATCCGTTAACAAAACTTTTCATTTTATTTAATACTTAAAATGCTGTTTACTTGTAAATAACTCAACCAGTTACAAGTTCAAGGTTAGTATCAACATTTTACACACAAATTGCAAAACACATAGGTATTGCAAAATTCTGAATCTTTAAATTGTAATTTTAGATAAATTGAATAAGCAATGGATAGAAAAGATAGAATATTTTCGTATTAAAAAAAAAACTGTTTACTTACAAGTTTTAAATCCTTTGTTTTGTAAAGAACAGCGGAGAGGTTATCCTGAGACATAATGACGAGCGTTACGCGAGCTCACTTGTTTGATACTGAACGTGGAGTAAATCAAATAAATGATCGGCCCGGTCTTGTCTCCACCGCACCGCCACGCGAATAAGAGCACCGTGTCAACAATTTCATTGTACAATAGTTACGTAACATCATTAAAATTGATAACTGTTTGTACGATAAAGTAACTGTTGTCACACTCAAATTACATAAGAGAATAAAAACAAAGTTTTATCCAATTTTAGATACCAATGAATGAATGAAACACTTAAACATATTTTGAGTACGCGATTTAGTGTTATTTTATTAATCTTTACATCAAGGTTGCTTGATAAAACAAGCTGGACACTTAAGATTTAAATTCAACTGTATATCGTTTACAATCAGACCGGTCAAAAGTTCGAAGTGTCCAGCTTGACGTAGTCTTGCATGTACGTTGTACAGTAGAGATCGTTTTGGGCCATAATTCCAAGAATATCTTACAGATTCAAATTCCTAAATAAATTTTTGATGAATTCTTGAAATATACGTGATGTCTGCTATATACGCCTTTATAAATATATCAATAACGCAGTGTATAAAACTTGGCAAATAAGTAGATGTAATTCCACGAAGTTTTGAGGTCAACAGTCGCTGTTTTTTTTTTTGAAAAAAAAATGTAATTATGAACTAAGCTTAAAGCCACGAGCAGAGCAACCGATAATTTGCCTGACTAAATCACCCATTTTCTTCATTGTTGTAAGTCAATGGGTCTTCTTTTGTTCACCTGAAAAGAGACTCGTGCCCAGCAGTGGGACGTACAAATGGGGTGATTATGCTGACGATCTTCTTACAACAAAAAATATACGTTATTATTTTATTCATTCAGGTAACAAACAGTCTTATACAAACAATTATCTAAGAACACTGTATAAAAATAGACCTATGGTACCCTACGTTAACACACATAACATAAATGATGCAAATATGTATGTGACAGATACAAATATTTACCTATATACTGCCAAAATATTCACATTACAGATCCAAAGATAACAATATAATGAAAATGTACATTAGAACCACTAGAATATTAGTTCTCCCACTTTTTTCTTAAAAATATTTAAGAAATTTACAAATACATATATTAACATCATGAAGACACTTATCATAAAAACTACACGATCGTCTGAGAAAGGTATTTTTTGCATAATTTGTTCGAAAGTTTGTAACATAAAAAGTCCTTTTTGAACGTGAGGAGATATTCTGTATATATTATGTATAAAACTGTAGTATAGTATTTGGCAGTACGGCGATTTTGAACTAAGGACTTAGAATTTAGAACATTTCTAAAAATAAATACGTTTTCAGTACCTAACTTGAGGAATTCTTGCACTAATTCTATACAGTACCCAATCGTTTGTTTATACAGCGTGATCTGTAAGTTATTATAAACAGGAGCGCGAACACGGTGTTTGTGTACGTAAATCGTACTTAAAATTCAACAGCGATATCTGACGTATTCAGCAGTCATTGCGTTATCATTAGTTTAAAAAGTAGTTAACTAAATAATATTTTATACTGAATATGTGATACAAAAACATTGAGTGTAAAGATCTTATGAGTACCTAGTACTCAGATATTATTGATTTACTGTAAACAATATCCGCTACTATTTATTTAAGTTGAACGTCTTTCTAGAATAGAGGCCTATCTCCAAAACTAAGTAATTGGTTAAGAAAGTTATTTTAAAAAGCGGAATCGTATCTGGCGCACAAAGGCGACGAATTGGTATACACAAATGTTGTCACGTAACTTTGAACAAGAACAATCTCTTCTTAGTTACAACAAAATTAGCACATTCTGAATTAAACTGTAATAAGTCGAAATAAACTATAGAATATAGCGACTTATCTCAAAAATATCTAAATAATTGAAGTCAAGAGGATCATTTCAAATAACGGGAAGCGTATCTGGTGTCCAAAACCGACGAATTGGTATGCAAATGTAGTGATGGTAAAAGAGGAGAAGTTCGTCTTAATGATAATAAAATTAACACATTCTGAGATAAACTGTAATAAACGTTTGTCCAGAAACATCCGTCATATTTTGAAATCGCAATTTTTTTTGTAATATCAAGTGACGGGACGAACAAGTCAATGCACCTATTAATAAACTAACTACGCGTCTGTCCATAACAGTTGCAGTGCCACTCAGAGCTTTAAATCGAAAAGAACAGAGGGCACTGCCGCTGCACCCGTCACCCTGAGACATAAGTTGACAAGTCCCATGTGCCTGTAATTTCACCAGCACTCTTACCCTTCTAAACCGGAATGCAGTAATGCTAACATTACTGCTTGTCGGCAGAAATAGGTAAGGTGATAGTATTTCCGTAGACGAACTCTTTCACAAGAAGCTCTAACACTAAGCTAACATTCCGAATGAATTAAATAAATTCGAATACCTAAAATTCAAAAAATGCTCTTAGTAATGGTTGACTACCAAACTTTATTATAGTGTAGAGTTTTTTGACGACAACGATAAATTTGGTGACAGGTTTAATAATCATTGTTTTTTTTTCCTTTCATATTCTAATGTAATTTAATTTTAATCTGTGACATTTAATAATATTGTACACCATAACTGGTAAACTATAGAGTATAAACCAATAAGATCTTATGTAATTACCTATAGTTATGCAATAAATGTATTCTTATTCTAAGTAAAATTAACTATTTTGGTTGGGGTTTAAAGATTTTTTTTACTACTCTTGAAAAATAGCGATATAAATTTCACAACATCAATGCGTAAATTGCCCGCGAAATAATATTAGGTCTCGTTTTACCGCTGACATCAAACGAGACATTCTAGCAAAAATTAACGCATCTGCGGAGACGCACGCACGCGCAGCTGTTGACCGTGGGTCGTTTATAGGTCGGACCGATCGATAATCGATAGCCTTCGCCATTGTCACGGTCAGAGGGTGGATTGCTATATCGAATAGGGTATGGTACACTGCCGTCAAAAGGGGGTGATTAGGAATCTACTGTTAAATGGAATATTTCGCCCTAAATGAGTTATAATAATGAACACCTCGATTTTTTTTATTTACTTATTAAGAAAACTACGTAAAATATTTTACATAGAATATAGGCTAACAGTAAGTAAAGCTAATGACAGGTTCCCCATGTTTACATATCATTAAACAAAAGTAGGTACATTTAACATTAGTGGTGAATGAACAAGATTAAACTAGTTTTAGATGCCGAAATCACAAAATCACTTGTTGTTTAAAAATAAAATAATAATCTCAGTAATGGATGTTAATGTAAACAACTCGTTCTTACGGTAAACAGAAACTACTAAAAAAGTGAATGATGAAATGAAGTTACTAGGGTATTTTATTACCATTCTTCATGTAAGCAACTGTGATAGTAGCATTTCTACATTACGATATTATGATAATGAATACTTCGGTTTTTTTTAGGTTAGATGCGTTTGATAGTATGATTATTTAAATTAGTTTGAATCAGAATATAAATAAGTAATGTTTATTTTCACCCCGTTTGACCGTATTGTTTGACAAAGTTTGACTATTATTGTTTCACCAAGTTTGACTTAGAAACATTCAAAGTAAATTTTCAATTAATCACATGCGTGTTCAGTTGCATTCATTTTAAGAATGGGAAAAATAGGAAAAAGAAAGAGACAAATAATTTGACGAATATCCGCTCTACATAATAAAAATAATGCCGTTCGAAATATCATTTATTTCGCCTGATTTATAGAGTTAGACATCCTTAAAAATTTTCAAAAATAATAAAAAGTAACATAATTTAAGTTTATGCTTCTTTTTGTAGCTTGTTATTTACGTTGAACTCTTCTCGAATTAATTTTCAAGTTAAGGCCTACATCCGAATAGCTATATGCTGTTTTACATTACGATAAATAAGTAAATTAAAAAAAAGCGTTTATTTTTTGCATGAAAGTCCACTAATAGTGGTAATGTTAATAAAAAAAAAAGCTCGAAGAAACAGCAGAAAGAAAAGAATTAAGTAATCCGTGGCTATAGGAAAACTCGCCAATAATGTTCACTTTTTCTAGACAAAAAAAAATGGCGGCGCATAAATGAGGTTATTTCGTATAGGTAGAAGTACAAAAAAAAATGTAAATTCTGGTTTTGGCTGTCACGTTTCGGGCCACTACCTGCATGTGTTCATACGAAATTTGCCAACATTAGGTATATATTATTTGAGAATTTGTTAAAATAAAATGATGAAACATTAATTAAGGCGCAGTTCATTTATTTAGATAATATGTATGCGATAAGTAAGATATATATTGTCAAGGTAGTAAAATGCCATGTTTATTGTACCTGATGACTATATTATCTTTACATAGATTACGGTTATCTTTTTTCATTCTCTTATTACACTATTATTATTCAGTAGATACGATACGACACACAGTCACGAGAGAAATAAATATAGGCCATACAAATATTTCTCCCGGCCCGGGAATCGAACCTGGGACCTCTGCGAACCTGGGACATGGTGGCCACGGAGGCAGTTAAATGCAGCATGGGAGTTATTGCTTCCTAACATCATTTATAATTGTGCCATTTGCACCCGCATTTCCGATCACTGGGAAAAATATATAACTGCAAGTATTCCATTTTGATCGCGTGCCTACTAGAAGGCGCCAAGATATTGATTCTACCGTGATACGCTGCATGGGCTAGCGTCAGCGCTGGTCAATGACCCAGTTCATAAAGATTAGCTCAGATGTCTGTACTCAGAAATACCTAACAGGCTGCTGCCAGCGCTGCTAGCAGTAGAGCTCCACGTGAAATACTTTGTCCAGGGAAGTACTGCCACCTTATCTATTTCTGTCGCCAATCAGTACTGTAAGCGTTCCTGCGTTGCAATTTGGAAGGGTAAGAGTGCTGGTGAAATTGAAATTGAAATTGCAAATACACTCGCCATCGTTGTAGAAAGTATTTGCCAATGTCTATGGGTGCACCTGACGTACAAGAAAGGAAATACAACGTGCGGAGAAGCGCCGTTCATGAACCTAAAGATATGTGGTCGTGAAACACGTCTCTAAAAATTTCTTAAAAAAATGTATTATGTAATCTTCGATTCATTGATCAAGCGGAACTGATGTACATTTAATTACACAACTTATTGTAATCAATCAAAAAAACATTATAAAATCATTATGAAAAACGGTAATTGTTCTATATTTTATACCTACTAGTTTGACTGATTGTTTTTGCAAATTTTAGGGCTCCATAGGTAAATTGACAAAAACGTTACAACACCATTTCTATTTTATACCGGTTGTAAAGGTGCCTAAATGTTGATACTTTAGACCAGGTGTATCCAAACGTTTAGCTAAGGGCCATACTTCTTCTTTTCGTATCGGTGGCATGCACTGTAATGTTGGCCATCGTGGTGAAAGGATTTGCCAGCCGCCGAAAGGTACTCGCCGTCTGTTGTCCAGGGTGCGCCAGACGCCCAGGCAAGGAATGGTACGATGTGTTGTGCTGTGACCTCCCCGCAGGAGTACCCCAGGGCCACACTCCTGCGCTTAGTACCAATGGGCAAATCCTAGCTAAGTCATCAATCATCATGCATAGTGTACTTTTGAATTACGGGCAAATTTTCGTATTGACTAGTGAGATAACCACGATATATCTATAACGTAGGGCGCGAGGGTGGACTTCGTTTCGGGTGGTATTTATGAGCAAATATACTAGGACATTTTCATTGCAGCGACAGACGATAGGTATGTTGTGTTCTAGACTTCAAACTGTGATCACCCCTTAGACTAATTTTTTTCCATTCTCTAAGGGTCACGCCTAAACGGGCGATGTTTTGCCAACTGACATTTTTGGATTTATTTTTTTCCATTTTTTAACGCGGTAACTTCGCAATAATGGATGGTACGTCTTTGGTGAACCCCAGCTATCCGGTATCCGGTCGAATCACTACCAGTTTCACCTCTACTATCTACGTCAATATTACAACTGAAACATATGATCAAAATGTAACTATGACGGGCTGGATTGGTGGTGTTCATTGCTTTAGGCATTCACATTTAGGTACACCTATATTATATATATTGGTATTACAGTGCAAACATTATTCCTTCTTTTATAATAATTATGAACCTACTATTGCTGTAACTCACGGGACCCTGTCTTATAGATTTCCACCACCCTCGTGACCGGTCTTTTTGTTTTTCGTTCTGTTCCATAAATAACATAAAATAAAATTCGACATTGGTAATCGTATACATCGCAATAATGTTTCATTTATTGTTTCTAATAATCCCAACCCTAGCAGAAGGGTCTCCTGTGACACCGACGCATTTGTTAGTCACAAGAGTGGGGCCGTGTTATGAATTCGATTTGTCTAAAGACGTAGTGGTTGTATCTGAAATGAGTTTAAATAGAGGATTGTACGAATCCTCACTGACAGGTTGGATAAATATATCTACGGACATTTCAAATGGATGGACTGTTAAGGTACGCTTATTCAAGATGTTATTTAGGTAATTTATAAATATTATATTGTTATTGGATAACTACATATATTATAGTAGGTAAAATAATACTGTTCATCTGAAATATTAGGTAAGCAGGCCACGCGGCCATATAAAACATTCGTTTAGCTTTATTCAACTTGTGAGGAACCATACATAAGAAGGCAAGATGTATGTAGGCAGATACCTACTTGAAGGGAATGTCCGGTGGTTGCTAGTAGTGATGCGACGGAACTGTCATAACGCAAACAGAAACGGAAACAGGTAGTCAAAAGTAAATCTTATCGGAAACGGAAGCGGATGCGGAAGCGTAAATACAATAAACATCAATATACTCGACGACAATGAAGATCCCAACGAAATAGTATAGTAATAACCTTTGGTTTCTTAATTCGCCCGCTTGCCAGAACAACGGGTTATCTCGAATACATTGACGTTACATAAATAACACGTTGTTCTGGCAAACGGGAGAATTGCTCTTAACAAATCAAAACTGCCTTAACTGCACTTAATACAACACAAAACTGCTAAAATTAACTGCTTCAGTGGCCGAACGGTTACCATGCCGCAGAGGTCCCAGGTACGATTCCCGGGCCGGGAGAAATAATTGTACCTATGGCCTACATTTATTTCTCGTGAGTTTTGGAGTCATTTGTGGTTGTCTATGTGTGTGTCCATGGCACCCGCAACACAGGGTTACCCTAGTGCGAAGCTATGTTGAGTGTGTGCGTTATTGTTATTATTATTATTATAAAATATGCGCACCCCATTGCCAAGAAGGCACGCGCACGCGCCTTATCCATCGCGAATATAGATTTCCGAATAAAATACCGTTATAAAAGTTACGGAAGCAGAAACGGAACCAGACGTGCAAAAGCGTGCGGAAACAGAAGCAAAGGTCTGTTTTGACACTGTTACTATACTCGTATAACGTCGTAAGGCATACAAGTGTGGATGAGGATTTTGTATAACATAGTCTAATAAAAAATAATAGCTCTTCTGACGCTGATCTGACCACTATTGATGTTACTTTTAGGTGCTCCTCCTGCGCACAACAAGGTTAACTAAGTAATAATAATAATACTCCTAAGATTATCTTTTAGTAGCAGCAGAGCTCCTTGTGAAAGAGTTCGTCCAGGAAAGTACTGTCACCTTACCTATTTCTGCCGCCAAGCACTAATGTCAGCATTGACGTGTTCCGGTTTAGAAGGGAAAAGGTGCTGGTGAAATTACAGGCGCATGGGACTTGTCAACTTATGTCTCAGTCAGGGTGACGGTCGCAGTGGCAGTGCCTCTCAGATCTTTGCGATGTAAAGCTCTGAATGGCACTGCAATTGTGATGGACAGGAGTGTAGCTTACCATCAGGCGCACGACTTCTTCGTCCCGTCACTTGATATTACAAAAAAAGTCTTTGCTCATTTGACTTCAGCCTCAATTTTTTTTTAAATTTATTATCTAAGGCAAAAGGTTTCGCTCTGGACCTTTTGGAGGGAAAAGTTTCGTTTTTATTTTGACTTTCAATTATTTTGTGAAATCTAGTTTAAAGTGGAATAGGATAGTGCTATTGTGCCTTAATCGAAGATTAAAACGCGAAATTATACGAATCTCGAACTAGAATACCCGTATCGGCCCGTTTTAAGGAATCCCGAGTCAATCCAAGCACGCCGCCTCAAATTGCCTATCCTCTTTGTGGCGGCCATATTTACAGAAACATAATTAAACTTCATGTTTAGGCTGATGGCTTTGCCAAAGCCATCAGCCTAAACATGAAGTAATAGTAAATAAATAAATAAAAAATCTAAAGCAAAAAATTTAAAGTGTTTCTTTTAAATTTAACTTACCTTCTGCAATCCTTTAACGGGTTTATCCGTAGGTGGCTACAGTCACCGCACAGCATTGTGCGCTTAGGTAGGTAGTCGTTCGTTTTAGAAAAATTAATAAATAAAATTGAATGAGATTTTGAATTTGACTTTTTAATTCTAATACCGTTTCATAAAAAATGTTTTTAATTTTTTTGCCATTGTTTTGCGAGATTTGATGAGATTTTCCCATTAAGCAAAGTTATACTTGTATTGGTAAATGTTAATAGTTTCTGTCTTTAGGTAACGTAAGTGCATCTTCACGCAAATGGCACCACATGAGCTTTTAATTAAACAGAAAAAATATTTTTTTAATAATTTATTTAATTTCACTGATACCAACGTGCACTCTCATTGCGACTTTACAAACAATCCTTCAGTGTTTATTTCCAGGCGACCATGCAAAAGTGTCATGACATTCGCAACCTAGACACTTGTGACCTCTTCAAACAATTCCACATTGTCAACAATGGCTGCGCTGACTCCGAGCAGGAAGATCTTTATAACATGTTCTTCCACTATGTTAAACCTAAGTATGTAGATAGATTGCCATATTATTCAGCTTTTTCTGGGGCGCTGACACTTCGCTAAAAATTCAACAAATAGAGCGCATCACCGCGTTAATGCATATTTGCAATTACATAATTATAATAGGCTTTTTTAGATAGCCATCGCATGACGACACTCTTTGGGTTGGGCATTTATTTGGTATGGTATGCGCGAACCTTATTATTTAAATTTTGTCCAGGTCTGTCTTGATGGGGTGAACGTCCATTTTCTTAAGTCCATTATATTATTTAGTTTATGAAATGCCAACTGTCAGACAAAAACAAAATGTGTGTAGTTTTGTATTCATACGTACTTACGTAATTACGTAAACACGACCATAATCAGTTATATCAATCGGTAAACATTAGTGTGACTTGACCTGCCTTATCTAAATGAATGGATGTCATTTGCGTTCACCATCTTAGTAGGTTAGGTATAATAACATTGTGATACTTCGCAGACAAATAATGAATTAAACTGAGCATCAACTACGTCGATACATGTATTATTAACACGAGTAGTACCTTACCTACGTTTGTAGCCTCAGCTCTGACATAATCACATTCAACTTGACCATAATATTCGAAGGTATAGGTAGGTGCTACAATAAATTAGCCGGTGGCACCTGATTGTGGACTTTCTCGGACGGAGTCTTCACTAATTAATTTCCGTGGCAATTTTTGTTATTTAAATATTCAACTATATTATCGTGTAACTATTAAGTAACGATGGAACTAATAAATCACGATACAATACTCGAATATGAAATAATACCCCAGGGCTGATTTATGAATGTCATCAAGTACTCATGGAGATATGTATACACAATCACGTAACTCTACAGTGGATTAAAGGACACAGCGGCTCACGTGGCAATGACGCACCAGACGAACTAGCCAGAAAAGGGTCGGAGACGGCCGCTGTAGGACCAGAACCCGTAGTGTCCCTCCCCTACCAATGGTTCAGAGCAACTGTATACAAAGGTACAAAACTTTTTCATAACGACAAATGGACTACCCTTACGGTTTGTAGACAGGCGAGGGAAGCACTCCCAACGCTCACCGCCATTCTATCTCGAAAAGTAATTAAACTCAAAAGGCAAGAGCTTCGCACTCTAACTGCCGCCCTAACGGGTTATGGTCCATACATTAAACACCTTTTCAATTTAAGTATCACAGACAGCCCTTTATTCAGAGCGTGCATAGAGATCATAGATTTCCTCCCCGGAAACGGCTGCGCACATCCTACTACAGTGCTCTAGCGTGGCCAACTAAAGAGCGAAGTACCTTGGAGTGCCGAGGTTGCTCCTCGAAGTCTTCAGCAAACCGAGGAGGTTGCTGAGGTTCCTGAAGGAGCTTGGGTGGCACGAGTAGGATCCTGCACCAACTACACGCAAAATAGGCGCCTTGACGTCGAGTTGCGGACACCAGCCCGTCGCACCAAGTACCAAGTAAATAATATTGCACGATAAAAAATCGAATAGACACTTAAATAATAAAAATTGCCACGGAAATTAATTAGTGAAGACTCCGCCCGAGAAATTCGTTACTTTACTAGCTATTTTCATTTATATTCTACGAGCATTGGTAGCTTGTAGTCCAAAGAAACAAAATGTCCTCTGTTGTCTTATAATGTGTGCCACAGTGGCTGCCCAAGTAGCTACGTTTCATGATTTTGATTGTAATATTTTACAGTTATAGTTAAGTTGTTCTGCTATTATTCAACAAACTAATTTAAGTAACTTTTTATTTGACCTTTCTAAGATGCTGTTTTACAGGCTAGACTGTCCAATAAAAGCAGGAAACTACAAGATCACCGACTACCCGTTCTTCACTGAGGACAGTGATCTCACAGCGTCAGAGTCAAAAATTTCTACCAGCGTGTTCGGCTACACTTACCGGCTTCAGGGTTACGATGATGATGACAAAAGGGTATACATAACAATCCGTTTTAATGAATTTACGCAAATTCGCTAGAGAATCACACTCATTTTCAAGGTGTCAATTTAAGTCTATAGAATAGGTATTCTTATGTGCATACTATAAAAATACACAATTTCGTCAATATGGGTTGAATGCATAGATTGAATGTGATACTTTGTTTCGAAGTGATCAGTTCTGAGTTTATTTCATTTCACTCGAGAGCTCGCGTTTTTTTTTGTTTTCGCGACTACTAGACATTGAAAAAAAAATGCATATATTACTTTTTATTTCTTTATTTTTTACTGCCTCTGCTGCCGAACGGTTACCATACTCGACTGCCACGCAGAGGTCTCGGGTTAGATTCTCGGGCCGGGATAAATATTTGTATGGCCTACATTTATTTCGCTCGTGAGTAGGTGTAATTTGTGCTTGTCTATGTGTGCGTCCATGGCACCCGCAATACAGGGTTTTCCTAGTGCGGGGCTATGAGTGTGTGTTATTATTATTATTGTAATAAATCCAACGGTTTTGGGGCTATTTGCGAGTCCCGTAGTAATTTTTCATACCATGCAATGATCTGAGGATCATTGCATTTTGCATTTGCATTTGAAATACCATGAATTTTTCAGTTACTCTGCACGGACGCGAGTCTTCAGCTCCTGTACATTCGTGAACATGATTGGAGAAGCCCGAGGAACTTCCACCTCAATAGCACCTCAGATTCGGTGGCGCACATCGACCAACCGACCGGTAGTGAGGACAAGCAGGTGGAAGTGAATGAAGATGGTAATGAAAATTTAATTTTTAATCTACGATGTAGAGTCGGAGAGTCTCAAATGTATTCTTCTCAAATTTCTATATCACACCCATGATTAAAACATAATTCAGAACTTATTTAAATTGCTAATATAGACCTTTCAGATACCTAACACTCTCTAGTTTGTATTTAGTAATACATTTTAATTGTTGAACCCCCGTTTAGGCAGGTATGTCCCTACCGGTAACTGCCTCTGTGGCCGAACGGTAACTAAGCTGGTCTATCACGCAGAGGTCCTGGGTTCGATTCCCGAACCGGGAGAAATATTTGTGTGGCCTTCATATATTTCTTTCGTGACTTTGGGCGTAATTTGTTGTTGTTTGTTTGTTGTCTGTCCCAAGTGGTTCGGGACTATGAGTATGAAAAAAAAAACCAAAAAAACTTGCTCTAAGACCTTATCGTTACAAAACTGTAAAGTTGTGGTAATAAATTTTAATTGTACCCCATGTAGGTAGATACTTCTTTTCAGAGGCAGAAATTTCTTTTCTAGAATTTTCGCTTCGTTTTATACAGCAAAACAAGAAATAAAATAAAATAAAGTTTCGATTCCTTTTTAGTGGAGGATGTTGTGGAGGTTCAAGAAAATGGGAACAATGCATATGCAGATGAGGAACAGGACGAGGAGTAGAAAAACAGTGCATCTTGCTTATCTTTTTATAACTTATTACACATTTAGCCGGCCATTAGTTTTTACTTTTTGTCCCAATAATAATGCAGTTTTTTTTTTGCGAAATTGTGATCGTAATCTTTTGTCTAATTTGAAAATTTTTTTATATAATATAATAGTTATTTGTTATGCAAGGCTGCAAAGTAGTTGTTTTTCAAATTTTTTTGAAATTATTTTAGTTCTTCGACGAATTAAAATAATAAACACAATTTGTTATCATTGTCAATTTAATGTCAACAATAATAATAATAAATTATACCAACGGATCTTTATTGCATAAATATGACAAATCGCGTAGTTGAACGTGTCATTATCTTTTATTTTTCATCGAAAGAAAAGTTAGGTGCACAACCATTGACCTTTTTATTGGTAGGTCAATGTGCACAACAATTCATCGTTGAGTTCGAATTCCAAAAACCTTTTCCACGCTAGCGTGCGAAAAACGCTTTTGCGCGCAGATTTCTAATGAGAAAGAAAGCCTTTCCGAGCTAGTGAGGTGAAAAAAAATTATCGATTGTAATTTTTTAATTTCATTCATTTGTTTATATATACAGAAAATTATTCCTACTACAGGCCTACCACTTAACTGAGTACCAACTCAGGAACCGTTCTTAGGTAGCTGCGAGGTGCGGGAGGAGTGACCGATTACGTAACATTTAGAGCCTATGCACACGGTGTATTTTATCAGCGCTTTTACGACGTGCACGCGCCGTAAACGCGCGTCATCTGCATGTATACGCGCCGCAGATGCGCTGTAGTCGCGCGTATGTAATCGCGCATTTTGATTAAGGATAGCTTTAATTATTTTTAGTTAGTTTTTTAAAATGAAGCAACTACACAAAATTAAAAGTGTGTAACTCCAGTGGAGTATATAAGCTTCTTGCATTCATCGCGATGTTTGCGCGCGTTTGAATCGTTTTACTACAGCGTATGCGAGCGTATGCCGTATACGCGCAGACGACGCGCGTCATCCTGTTATGTCAAAACGGGACATTAAGTATTTTGGGAACGGCGGGACACGAACTTAAAAATGGCGAGCCTGTCCCGCTCAAAGCGGGATTTATTGTAACGTTAGTCATACATGATTGCTATATATAAAATAAATTCGGCTAAATTTATCCCTTATTTTCTTATATATGCATTTTATGGCGTCACATCACTTTTGTGTTGATAGCTTTAATAAAATTGTTAGTAATAAAGTTTTACTACAGAAATAATACTATAAATTGTTCTTGACATACTTTATTACAATATACATTATATACACACGTCGGTGTCTCATTCGTCCCACCCCCAGAGCCCGTGGCTCTCCCGTATTGTTTCCCTGTTGTCCCGTCTGCTCCGCGTGACGGCGCTAGCTTCGCCCTTGGCGATAGCTTTCTTGCGATCCATCTTTTTCTGACGGGTTTCGAGGTTCTTTTTTACTTGTTGTTTGATTACCTGGTAATGGAAACAGAAATATGACAAATTATGATACAATCCATAACAAGATTTATGTTGTTAGTGAATTGTTACCAGCTGTCATAAGGCACTATTTGTCTTCGCGATCCGTCGTTTCAGACTGATCGGAACGACGAATGTAAAGGTTGATGTCGTTAACGATTTATTTGACCGCGACAGCGACAGGTCGATACGATTATCGCGACGATCGATCGAAACGAGGAATCTGCTGTGTATGGGGGCCTTTAGCATGCATTAACACGGCATATAAAAATTTCTTTTCGCTGTTAAATGGCATGTAAAATTTTTCACTGTTAAATTTGGTTCGAAAATGACTTCTAGCGAACTAAGCATAGCTTAGATAAGATAGTTTCCCATATTTTTATCCTAAGCTACGGCTTAGGTCTTTTTTGAAGACAGAGTAAAATGACATTTATAGGGTTGCCAGCTTTCATCAAATTTCAAAAAGCCATGTAGTTGTTATCGAAAGTTTTATCCATAGATTGTGCAAGAATGCCAAAAATTCTAAATTGCGAATGTTATGATGTTCTAACGATTACTAATTGCGTTATTGCCTTCTTCATTCTTTTCTTCTTCATTTTGACAGCTGGCCTACTAGTAACAAAATATTTTTTTTAATTTATACACATATATTAACAAGAACATGCGGATTTGATAAGCTATGTATTAAAATAATTACTAAAATGAAATATAAAATATTTGAAAAATAAAAAATATTGAAAAATAAAATATTGATTAAAATGAAAAAACTGTAAAATATGTCTCCTCTTTAGATTCTAAATGCAGTGTAAGTATGAACACGCAAAATTTGACAATTCAAATGAACCTATGCCCAACAATTGGACGAAAAATAAATTCGACTATTTATTGCAAGCGTAACCAACATTCAGTCGATATTGGATAGAATATGTATCGACTGCAATCAATAGTCGCTTGTAAGCGGGCAACACTTTTGCGTAATGAACTGTCATTTTATTCCATTTTCAAAAAAGGCAGAATGGTAAAGAGACTATTCTGTACAAATTGCGTATAGGATTCTTTTCCTGCTACCCGAGTACCCGAATCTTTTTTAAATTATAACTTACCTCAGGAGCAATAGTACTAGCAGAAGTGTAGGATCTCATAGTCCTAACATCGGACAAAGATTTCTCAATCATAGCCAAACGGTACTTCTGCGAAGTCATGTCCAATTGCCCGTTGACATCGTCTAGATCTTCATTTACTTGTTTAATTGACTCCTCTATATTTACAGCTTTGACTAACGTAGGCGGTTCTTCATCATTCTTAATATTTAAGTTGATTGTTTTAGTTATAATTCTTTCTACTTGAAGTTTTTTTTCGTCGTTTTGTATTGAATCTTCAACCTAAACATTACAAAAATTAAATAAAAAAAAACTAAGAAAAGAATTGCTACATTAGTGATTTCTATTTGTCCAGAGATCCATGAACTTGCAAAGAGTTATCACGTGCAAAAAAAATAGAGTTAAAATGAATTTTCAGGTTAATCTAATTATACGAGGCAGACTCAGAACTTCATGCCTGAGATGTATTTATTTATTTCTAAAACAAGGAGCATGTTCTCCTTGACTAAAAACATTTTACTAAAGATCCTGAAGTTACCTCTTTTCTCAAACTAGACAGTTCGTCTTCTGTATATTTAGTAGATCTGTCATGTTCACCATCTTCTGTTTCTGATCCACTGTTTTCATCCCCGCTCACTTGCATGCCGATGCCCATTTCCTAAACAAATGTGCCAATTGAAAAGTAAGGACGGAAGTAATTAAGAGTCGTATTCCAGAAGTCTACATTGAGTAGTCAGGATTTGAGCAGACTGGAATATGATATCAAGCACTGGAAATACGACCGTAATGGCAAGTACTCATCATAGTCAAGTGAGTATGACTTTCAGTGCTCACTGTGATACTCAAGTACTTATTAGATTAGTTAGACTCGATTACTATCAATAACTACAATAGAAGTACGCGAAGTTCCACATAGTGAAGAAGAAGAAGGAGAAGAAGAAGAAGAGGAGGAAGAGGAAGAAGAAAAAGAAGAAGAAGCGGTTCTAATAGTAACCATAGACTTTAGGCACTTCCAGTGCTTTTTTTTTCATCGGTGATGAGTGTTTTATACTATAATATACAGCTCCTCGGTAAAGGTGCAGAGCAATGTTCATTGCCCTAATTCCGATATCCTCAAGTAATACTGAGACCATGAACAAGTAACACCTTTGCTTAATAGTAAGTATTCCTGTAATTATTGTTACCTCAAGCAGTTCATTATCAATGTCCTTGGTCCGCTTGTATCCGGAGCACGCAATCTCTCGGTCTAGCTCATCATCCCTTTCAAGATCGGTGAACCGCGGGTATATCTCGCTCTCGTATCCGTATCGTTTCTTGAAGAACTCGCGAATGCAACGTACATCACGATCGAAGTAACTATGAACAATTATACGCATTTTATTCAATTGTTAGCCGACATCTATCGGAATGATGCAATGGCAACGGGCAGTTCAGAAGACAGTTAAAATAAAGTTTATTATAACAAAATACTTTCATAGATTTCTCATAGATGGCGCTACAGCTAAAAATTCGTTGAAAAAGTAAATACAAAGATCCGACAACAACCACGTAGAAAAATTCGTGAGGTCCGCTGGTTCGTTCCGTGGCTTAGTTGGCATAGCGTCTGGCTGCTAGAAGACGTCGGTTCGAATCTGTCCGGATCGAACATTGACTTACATATAAATGGACGTCGCGTCGGGTCCGTGCTAAAAAGTGTCCGAACTTACAGGGCGTTAAAATCGTATACAGAGCGTCAATCACGCTTTAGTCTTCGTTTGTTCGACTGACAGCGCGCTTGTCAATGATGCCGTACACAATATGTGTAGTAAAACCTTGTAAAAATTACTCAACTAAAGTGAAAAAACAGGGTGGTATATCGTATTTTCAGTAAGTACTGTAGTATGATAACTAAAAAAAAAGTACTATGATAACACAATGTATTGTGTTATCAAAGTTATCATTTAAAAGTGTTATTTTATGCACAAGTATATAATATAGTATATAATAGTACATAGTATTTAATTTATATTTTAATTAATCGTAAAATCAAAATCAAATAGCTAATTGTCTCTTTCCGACTCACGGCTTGCGTAAAAGACTGAACGACACCCATCACGTCAATTTCAATTGTTTGAAACACAAGAGTTTGAAATATTTAGTACAAAAATTTCATAGAATCGCTTTGATGCTAATGTTATTATTAAAATCTTTTTTAATACATGTTAGTAATACTTTCAAATATTGTTGTATTCTTTCTACGGCTCGGGGTTACGAATCAGAAGACCGAAAATACATTTGCCTGAAATAGCGTTTGCATGAATTTCCATAATCCCGCAAGTATTTTTTTAGGTTTTTCGGGGGAAATATGTGTATAGCCTACATTTATTTCTCTCGTGAGTTTGGGTGTAATTTGTGGTTATCTATATGTGTGTCCATGGCACCCGCGACAAAGGGTTTCCCTAATGCGGGGCAATGTTGAGTGTGTGCGTTATTATAATAATTATTATTAATTAGTACCTAAGTGTTTATTTTGGAAAGCGTTTCTCTTGCGCAATCAATATCGCGCATTTTAATTTTGTAATTATCTCACAGCGGCAAATACCCTACTACCGTCATAGCCGTACTTTTTCATGTACACGAAACATTTGCAAGAACTATGAGCAGTACGACTATGCCTGTTGACGGAATCAACCGTCGTCAGTGATAAACCGTAATAATTATATTGAATCAATGTAAGCACTACGGCATATAGAAAAGTGGTGACCTTTTTGAGCGCAGTATAATTTCAGTACTATGCACGAATGGGTTAAGAAAATGGTAAGAAAAGAAAGGAAACCAGAGCTGATGCAAGCTTGATAAAAGACCATAATATTACAGCTTTGGTATGTGATTACATCAATGAGTGAACAAAAACACTGCATAATAATACAAATAGTACAACCTTGATAGCCTAACGGTTTGCACTGTGGGCACTGGATGAGAAGTTCCCGGGTTCGATGCCGGTAGGATCAATTTAACAAATTGACTTTTCTAAATGGTTCTGGTCTTGGTATTCTATTGTAAGACAATCACCTGGTTTGAAACTAGGGAACTCTCTGTACATACTCCCCATGAGTATCAGAGCAACAGAATCCCAAAGCAGAACCAATTTACAAAAGTTCCTTTCCCAAATTGGTTCTACTGGGAATCGAACCTGGGACTAAGAACGATGGAATTTATAACGGGGCATAACTCAAAACATCCAGGTCAAAACAACTTTCGAGAAGTTCACATTTAGTTTTATAGTTGATTGAGCTGATTTTTTACGGTTTTCAAAAAAAATCTCGAATAACTCGAGAAATCGGGTACGAGAATTCCCGAAAGTCAAGAAAAAAAGTCAGAGACACCCTAGCTCGTAATAAATGGCATTGTATAAAATTCAACATTTACGTATAAAATTTATTCATAAATAATAAAGGCTACTCCATTATACCTGTGTTCAATTAGTTTTGACTAGAAGCTACATATGGTGCATTTTGGTAAGTTTCAAGTAGAAGCTGAATATGGTGTTTTTTTGCGCCTTTCAATTGTTGCAAGCAAAATTAGGCAGTACTGCAATGACATTACAATTTAAATTCAACGTTTTAGCCTTTTCATATTCCTTAACATGTCACTACGTTTGAATAGGTTGACTTGTGACATTTCTTTCGTGGTTTTTATATTAGACCCGTCGTCCAAAAGTCAATGGGATCGAAGGATTTTTTTTAAGTGGTCGATCTTTGTGATTATAACAAACTACCGGAGTAATTTCACAAAAAATAAAAAAAATATTGAATATCAATTCAATAAAAATTTAAATAAACGTTATTGGTTTATCATTTTTAAATTTTTAATGGACTACATTTACTATTGGATATCTTTTTTATCCTGTTTAGATTATGAACAGAAAATAGTAATTGTAATACCATATTTTCGCGATTCTTACACATAGGAAATGAATATATTTTTTGCCGATCTAAATCACGTATATTTGGTTTTCTTTTTAAACAAAGTCCTGTGAGTCGGTGACCATGGACACCGTAAAGAGCCCGAAACGTTAGATGTTTTTTAAAAAAAAAAACAAATATATGCGATTTTGATTCGAATCAACACTTCCGCCATAATATGAAGTTTAATTCATTTGTGATGAGAGTGCCAACTCAACATCTATCAACTTTCATGAAGGACGAAAGTATGAATATACCGACGTTGTAGTGCCGGTTACCGGACACCCACATTGCGTTGTTTTATTATATTATTATGTATGGCAGTCTATAAGGTATGTATTTATGGGTCTTTGTAACCTGAATGTAATAAAAAATACATAATTATAACATTTATGAACTAAAAATGTGTGAACTTACTGTTCAGCATTGGGATGTGAAGTTGAAACCATTTGTGGGAAATCTATGACAATAGGATGTCCAGCATCGTCAATCATGATATTGAACTCATTAAAGTCTCCATGGATGACTCCGCAGTTGCCTAAACGCACTATCAAGTCCATCAGCTCCTCATACAGCGCTTCTGGGTTTGCCACTTCAGTTACATGTGTTCTGGAAAAAATTATAACCAGGTTACAATGGTAAAAAAAAATTATGTTTTTTTTTATGCTACCAAGTGACGGGGCGAACACGTCGTGCGCCTGGCGGTAAGCGACACGCTTATCCATAACTGATGCAGTGCCATTCAAAGCTTTGAATCGCAAAGATCGTATGGGCACTGACACTGCGCCCGTCACCCTGAGACCTAAGTTGATAAGTCCCATATACCTGTACCTTCACCAGCACTCGTACTCTTCTAAACCGGAATGCAGTAATGCTCACATTACTGCTTGACGGCAGAAATAGGTAAGATAGCAGTACTTCCTGGGGCGAACCTTTTCACAAAAAGCTAAATGTAATTTTCTTAAGTTATTTTTGTTATAAACATGTTTTTCTTTACTTTGTGGTTCCACTCTTATACTCGCAGAGTCCCCATACGGCGTGGAGACAACGAGAACCAAATACAAATGATTATGACCATCTCGCATTAAAATCATACACTGATTGCCTTATCTCTGAATAAAAATTAAATATAAGGAGACGCGTCATACTATAATAAACGTAAACAAAAACATACACTTCTATTTATACTTACAAAGGTCCCCCGGAAACTAACTGCATAACAACGCAATGTCTGTTAAAGTCAATAGGTTTTGGTACAGGGAAATCACGGTCGTACAGAGCCTTCATGTAAGCAAACTCCTTAGTGGCAGAAATACGGGAGAGGTATAGCCAGGAAGCGCGATTTCTATGTGCGTGGTAATCACGCTTGTCCTTGATATTACGAAAACAAGTGCGGCCCAACCTGCAAGATTCAATTTTAAATTTAATTAAAAAACTAAAACCATTCCCTTCCTAGGAATCAGAGTATACAGGGTGTAACAGAAAGGTGTAGCCGTATTAAAGGACCCAAACGTACACTTGATTTTGACCCTCTGTGCAAAATTTCAATTAAAAATAACTTTTGATTTTGATACAAGTGTAATTAAGTTTTGTATATTAGTGATTTTCCGAAACAACCATGTGTCACAACTCTAATGCGACGTTATTACGACAAATTGATTCATAAATAGCTTAAGTACGAGCGTGCGAGGAAGGCGAAAGAACAGCTGACCGCAAACAAAACGCTATTTTAAGCACATGTTTTTTGAATCTTTATTAAGTTGAAACTAGGTTAATATCATAACAAAACCTTTAAATACCTAGAAATATCGATTTACCTCTGTGTAACACCCTGTATAAGGGTTTTTTTTTATAATACGCACACACTCAACATGGCCCCGCGCACTAGGGAAACCCTGTGTTGCGGGTGCCACACACATAGACAACCACAAATTACATTACACCCAAACCCACGAGAGAAATAAATGTAGGCCTCACAAATGTTTCTCCCGGCCCGGGAATCGAACCTGGGTTACCGTTACAAAAACTAGAACAGCAAAATTAGCAAATTTGTAATTGTAGTACTTAAAAATGGTGTACAGGGCGTACATTTTCAACATTTTTCATTAAAATGCTTATATCACAAAAAAAAAATGTAACTCCGATTTTTTAAATATTTTTTTTCTGGGTTGTTACAAACTAGGTAATATCACGTTCTTAGGTTATCGTTGAGTTTTGGGACACCCTGTATATATATCTGAGTCAAGTCGTGGTAGCCTAATGGTCAAACCATTCACCACCACCAATCACCAACCGCCTCCCAAGCAGAGGCCGTGCGTTTGAACCCGGGCTCCGACCTCCGAGTTCCTCGGATTTTTATGCGAAATTCAATTTGATATTTACTACGCGCTTTTAGGTGATGAAACCTGCACGTTGAAGAAGGTTCACAACCCGCGAAGAAGAACCCGCATAATGTGGCAAAGTGTGGCAACTAATACAATATAATGTAAATGTAATCCTTTACGCAGACGCTTTATTGCGCGTGTATAAGGACGTTGGAAGAAGAAAGGAATCACACACACCAACACGCGGCACTTTCACGCGGTCTATCCTGCGCTATTTTTACACGGACGCTCTTTCCGTTGTAACAAAAACCAACAGGTAATCGCGCATGATTGCGCGTGCAGATTTTCCCGTGCAATACTGCACGCTCCTGATCACGCGCGATAGAGTGACTGTGGGCTAATGTATAACTGAATATCATGATAAAGACTAAATTATTATTAAATTTTAGGAGTCTATGTTGGCTCACACAACATTAATGTGTCTGCTTCTTTTACTATTTCATAATAATCAATATTTATGAGTTCTCCGCTTTTTGCGATTACTACATTGTAAAAGAAACAACAATATTACAGGCTTTTCTCAGATCCTATTGTCCCAGTTGACTGAGATACTGTTAGTCATCAACCAGTTTTGTGTAACATTGATGCAATATCCTTGATTCTTGTGTTCAACATTTTTATAACTTCTGTGAATTCCGAATTTATAGTATAGTGATATACATAATGTTATACATATCTATGTTTATACATTATACAGAATATGTTTAACTCATAATATCATTCAATAATCAATAGGCATATGACTATTATATATGGCCAAAAATATTGGAACCTTAAACTTTACTCATATTAAAATTACAATATTTTGCCCAACTTTGCACTATTACCTGTGAAGTTTCAAGCATAAGGGATTCCTATCTTCATCAGCCACAGTGTAAATGTTGGACTCTTTGCCAACTCCAATCTGGTTGCCAAATGAAGCTATCACTTTCCGGTTTGTAAGGGCTTTAAGTGCCAAATAGTCATATCCTGCATTTGTAAGACGGTAGCCATCATCTGATAAAAAATAGTTTTTAATTAATTCACCTTTAAGGGTTGACAAAATTTTACAGAAGTAGTTAGTAGTAGATAGATGACAGAATGCTTATTACTATTTGTAGGAGAACTTATTCTTATTTTAATTATTATTAGTAGAGTGAATGCAGTAGAAATGTGATTCATCAGAAAAACATTTAATGTGCAGTTATGTAACAGAGTAAAGAATACTGTGAACTTGGAACAATGTGTTTGAATGAAGATGTGGTGACAAAAATAGAAGAAGGAATGTTGAGGTGATTTGGGCACATGGAGAGAGTAGAGTTTCTAATGCCCATTAGAGGGCAATATTGGGTGAATGCTTACTTCCCATGCACAAGGTTAAGAGTTATACTGCGGATTTTGGTCATGACTGCCAAACATGACTTGTTTTACCAGTGAAAGAAAACATAGTGATAAAATCTGCTTGTTCAGGTAGGTCTATAACTCTGCTAAGACATAGACTAGACCTGTGTTGATCAATCAATGAATGTTCAATGCTTTAGCAGGTCACTTGTTGTTTACAATCACAAATACTCCATCAAGTAAACATTCAACCCAAACAAACTGTTTAAACAGAGAGATGGCGAGCTGGGTTATGGGGATTTATGAGTATTATGTGAATTGTTGAAAAACCTAAAATTATAAAGTCCAATTTTGTGGGCATGACACATACTGGGTCAAACAAATATAATTGAATCTTTTAGACACCTGTAACCCGGGTCTTCGGGGACAGGAGCTGTTCGAATCATTTTAGTCCAATCGAACATGACCAACACTGCTCCAACATATACATACCAATGTGGGTTTTGACTGCCTTTGTGAACTGTTGTCTCACAAGCTGTCGCCATGGATACCTACAAGCTACTTAAACTTAATTCAGTTTCAGGTGTTAAGGTAGATCTGATTTTGTCGACAATGCTTCGTAATTAGAATAAATATTTCCACTTACAGTGCTTCCCTCGCTCGTACGTCAACAGCCTATGTTTACACAATTCCTTCATCAATTTGTGTACTCCACCATGTCGCAAATTCGCAATGGATGCTACCAATGAACCAGGTACCAATTCATGGTTTTTCATACCCATTTCAACCTGAAAATCGACAACAATTACACGTTATTGCCATTTTCAGGTTATGAAAGACTGGTTGAAAGTAAAAAGTACTTACTGCGGTTAATACACGAAAGTCTTCAGCGGTTAAATACCGCAATATGGCGACATCGAGTTTCCCCATACTGAGATATGCGAGACAAAATTTAATTTAACAAGATACAAATATAAAACAAAAATCATTAAGTTAAAACGTGTTGTGTTCACATTGTTACTCACACACCACAAAATCACATCCATACAAC
>NW_020654289.1:6043215-6099502 GCF_003589595.1 Hyposmocoma kahamanoa
GCTGCCTAACTTACTGGCGAACGGAGCCCCCGCTCCGATCGCCCGCAGCCGCGAAGGTACGCCGCCGCCGAGCGGGATCGGCCCTCTCCCGATCACGCTCGGCGACCTCCTTCTGAAGCATCACCGCTTCACAGAAGGAGACCACTGCCTCATGGGACTCTTGATCCGCCAACATAGCCGCTACTATGCCTGGCGGAGAGAGATCTCGCCCGATCCGGGCAACCAGGATGTTCCGCTCGGAGGCCCGTGCGGGGCACTCCTCCAGCGTGTGCTGGGCGGAATCCTGGTCCCTCCCACAGTGGTGGCACTGCGTCGTCGACTCGCGTCCGATCCGATTCAGATACTCACCGAAGCATCCGTGCCCGGTGAGTATCTGTGTCAGTCGGAACGTGGTGACGCACTTTCGCTGGCTCAACCAGACTTCGAGGTTGGGCAGGATCGCGCCGACGGCGCGCTGGCCCGAGATCCACGGCTGTTCCAGCCTCTCGCGCCACTTCTCGAACGCCCGTCGGCGCTCCTGCCACCGCACTTCCGGCGGCGCAGCTTCTTCCGCCTGGCGCCTTGAAAAGACCCAAGTTATACCGATCCACAACATAGGGGTGCAACCCCAGCCTTCGTTTGGTCCCCCGATGATGGAAACTCCGTGGCATATCCTATGGAATACCGATAAGCAGGCAACTTTACGGCAGTTTTAAAGACTGCAGCTTCGCCTCTACTAAATGCGAGTCACCTGTAAGCCTCTTGCCACGCTTATAGCTCGTATCTAGTTTGTGTTTTACTCAATAGACATAGAGTTCATTATTTATTTATTTAAACTTAATGCATACAAAACAGTACAAACAACACAATTCCCTACCAGTCAACCGGAGAGCTGGGTTCAAAATAATTAACAAGGGTGCATAACATGATAATTACAACAGATAGGAAGAAGTTTATAAAAGTTTAAACACAATAAAAATATAACATATAATATTATATGACTACCTATATACTTATGTAAGCAACCTATATACACAAATACATAATATACAATGCATATACATATATATTTAATATACATATTTATATTTAATATACATATTTATTTAAAACAATGTAATAGGATGTAGATTGAGACACCAATATGAAATCGCGGATTAATTGCTTAAAAGCTAGCTTATTCGGCGCTTTTTGAATATGAGGCGGTAGAGCGTTCCAGAGTCGTATTGCCTGAAGAGTAAATGAGTTAGAAAGAAAACCAGTACTGTGAGAAGGAATTAAAAGAGTCAATGTGCTGTCTGAGCGAAGATTGCGATTATGGGATGCACCCAAATATTGAAATTAACGTTTCAAAATTATGCTATGATTACAAAAATTTGCATCCATACCGTCCCGCGGCAATGTAAAAACTGCTTCCTAAAGCTAGACACTGACGTCATATACCTCACTGTACGAGAGAAGAACTTATCTAATTATAACAATTTGATGGAGATGGAATAGTAAGGAAAAACCATTGACTTACAAATAAATGGACGACGGGTCTAATACAAAAACCACGAAAAAAATGTCCCAAGTCAACCTATTTAAACGTAGTGACATGTAAAGGTATGAAAAAGCTAAAACGTTGAATTTAAATTGTAATGTCATCGCAGTACTGTCTAATTTTGCTTGCTTCGCTGTCAGTCGAACAAACGAAGACTAAAGCGTGAATGACGCGCTGTATACGATTGTAACGCCCTATAAGTTCGGACACTTTAGCGCGGACCCGAAGTCCATATAATTGTAAGTCAATGGGGAATACCTACTCATTTGTTAATCAGTTACAAAACAAGTAAATGTGACAATTGTGCATGGTCTTTATTTGTTGTTAGCGTGCTGAAATGTAGTTTTTTGTTAATTGATTTATTTGATTGTCTGCACTATGTGCTGGTGTTCACGTTACAATTTTTATATATTATATTAAGGTATAATGTAAAAGCGCTTACAATTTTCGTGCCTACAATTGAAATGATCGTTAAAATGCATACATTATATACATTGGATTATATAATTTATAAGATAAAGTGATTGTTGTAGCCTTAAAGATATATTAAAAAATGTTCTTTACTTCGTTATATACGATTTGAAATAATCTTAGGCCAGATGATTATAAATTTCTGAAATTCATTGTTGCCTGTTTGTGTAATAATGTGTAATTGTATTCTAATAATATTACGAAACCACTTTTCAAAATAATATTAAATATAGAGTTACCTACTAATTTATTGCGAAATATTGCTCTGTTGTTAATGTGCATTTACATTTTTTGATACTTATTTTTTTTATACTGTTAATACTGGTTGACAAGTTAAATATTGCCAGTCACTATATTCGCAAAAAATATTTTAATGAAGTTGCTATTTTGTTGATTCGTGTTGAGGCTCAATTTACAGTGTCGAAGCGAATTTTAACGAAATTGTACATAGCATAATCAACTTTATTGCAAATGTGTGACGTAAAAGAGTAGATAACGGGCGACCAGATGTTCGAAGAGAGAGATTACTAATTGACATAAAGTCCATAATAGTATTGTTATAGTTGAAGAAATATTATTAGCACCATGAATGTTATCTCTTGGAACGATTTATTCTTTCCATTCCAACACTTCTTTAAAGCGTGAAACACACCGAGAGAGGGTGCGGTGCGAGCGCGAGTCGGGTCGAGACCGCGGCGGGTCTGGCCCTGTACTCACGTTCTCCGTCCGAAACAATTACTGTGAAATAAGTAATACACGATCATATTAAAACACGCCTGATGCGAATGAAGCTCCATACTTGGCATTGTCTTTTAATTTGATCGTGTATTGCCTCCTTATTTGACAGTAATTGTTTCGGACGGAGATAAAGAGTCATCGAGTATCTCCAGAAATGGAGACGAAATATCATTTAATTTGTTTGAAAACTATTCTGCCACATCACTACTGTGACAACTGCGCTCCGATTGGTCAGCTCGAAACAATTGACGGGTGTCGTCAATTGTTTCACTTCAAATCGACCAGTTTAACTTGAGCTTTACTGTAATGAACAAAAATTGAAAAATTACATATTTAATTACCGATGAAATGTGATCCCGTTTGTTTTGTAATTAGATGTTTTGCTCTTTTTCCCACACCACCGAATGGAACAGACCTCATTATTAGAGATATTTATCTTTATTACAATAAATACAGAATTATTTGGAATATACGGAGACGTACACACAGGTCAGTTGTTGGCGCTGTACTATTTCAGTTTTCTAATTTGTGATTTCAGCGCAAACGAGAGTTGATATTTAAAAGTGATATAAGGCCCATTTACCTTATGAATTCCCAGGGATGGATGGTCCTTATTTCGTCTCTATTTTTGGTTATATACTCGATGTAGAGAGTAGACCCATGTCCCGACCCGCTCTCTATGTGTTACGCGCTTAAAGTGTACACGGATTTAACGATCTTGGTCCATCGTACCAGTCATGGTTGACCTTAAATTCATGAATTTTAAATGAATTTAAGAATTCAATTTCAATAAATTCTAGTTGTCTGTTACATATTTCTTTACTCAAATGGTCTATTTTTTTAACAGTAGGTACTTCGTACTTACGCATAAAGATGCTTAAATAACTTGTTCAATTACTTACTAAGAAAAGAGTCTCGGTATTTGGCACTTACTTCAGAATTAAGTGCCCATGCATAAAAGTATTTAAACTAGTTGTTTGCACTATACAGATGGCACGTGCGTTACCGAGACGGCTCATTCTTTTGTCCTATTGTATTCTAAAGATGAAGCGATGACACGAATCGGCGCAAATAATATTTCCCCAACTATACAAAATTCCCTTCCATTCCATGCCGCGGAAAATGATCCTAAGAGTACAGTTCGAAGTTCAAAATGAAGATTCACATGGCTTTAAAATTACGTGAAAACCGCCAGGATAACTCGCCAATCGCATGACTTTTGTCAGAGTGCAATTGCAATTATTAGACAACACAAATTTTGTAGTAGGTAGTCATAGATTTAGTATGTTGATACCTATATACTAAATCTATGGGTACGGTATTGACAGCCGTCTGTTACATTAATAATAAGTGTGTTATCTGTATTGTTAGTCTTATATCAATATGCCATACTATCATAAGATTCGCATCTAATATGAAACCTTCGAGGATGGAAAAAATTAGGAAACTGCCAATATCCGTCATCGCGGCACATTCATGAAAGAAAGAAAATTGGCGTAAGGCTTCTTCTAGTGTCACAGGCAGGCAGTGTGTTCCCCGTATTAAACTTGACAGTCTGTATACATACATTAACTCGACTTTAAAGCTTACGTTTTTGCGCTGCTCTGTTTGACAACCTGCCCTGTAAGTCAACATTGAAATTATTTTTATAATGAAGAATTTTTATAATAATAATTTGTTTCATTTTACCGTCTTCATATCGATAATAAGTAACCTACTTAGTAAGTAAAAGGAATTAAAGAAAAAATAAGTAGGTACAGTAACTAGGTCTTTATTTTAAATTTGACAAAATATTAACGAAGATTTACAAAACATACAATAGACTTAAAATGATACATAAAAAAGTAATTACAATTAAAAAAAATACATTTTAATATAAAATATATATTTTTTGGAGGAATTTTCAGTTGGAGGAATTTAATTCTATTTGTAGTCTATTATCAAAAACAATTCATTTAACTTCTTAAGTTTAAAAATACATCTCTGTCATTTCGAACTAAAGGCACAATGTTTAATAATTTAATTATTTCCAGGAAGTTACGTTTGTTTATTATCTTGGTTCTTTGTAGTGTTGTATCATGAAATAATTTCCATTTCTGTGACAAATGTATTTTTCAGAAAAAAATAATTAATATTTTTCCAATACTTTCTGTTTTTAAAGGATTTTTCTGAAAAATGTTTCCATCAATTTACACCACTTGAACATTTTTAACTATTTTTTTTAGTTAATTCTTACAATAAGTACGTTAAGGGTTGGATCCCATGACCCTATTTGTCAACACGCCTCAGCACAGTTTCCATAATAAGCGAATATTTCCCATGGGGTTTCGTCAAAACACTCGACACTGAAGCATGGCTAGTAGGGTGCAGCGCTGATGCGTGCTGGCATACGGGGACCCAACCCTAAAGGGTCTCGCATGTATACATAGTCCAATAATAAAATATCACCACTGTGACGTTATGCACCGCTAGTAACTTTACTGCTATAGAATATTAGAAAATACAGTGCGTACGCAGTGCGGACGGAACTTAATAATATATTTTGCAAAAACCAGTATATTTTACGTAAATTTTGTTTCAGTTAATAAGTAAGGCACATAATAAATATTTCAACATGGTTAATAAATGCGTGTATTCACTGAATACATTCTAAAGACGAACATTTGGCAACACCGTATACATCAACTCTAGCCTAACAATCAACATCAGCATTATGATGATAACTGATAATATAGCAAAAATGCATTGTAGTTTGAATCCAGAGTCATGAAATAAATTTAAAAAATCGAAGACGAAGACATATTTTAAAGTTTTTCTTTTTCATTCAATCACTTGTACCAGTTCTTGTTAAAATGTATACGAATATAAAATTAGTTTCGATACTCGTAGGCCAACTGTCAAAATAAGAATTAAAAAGGTATAACATTGCTATAACACGAAAAGGTATAACATTGTAATAGCATTTGCACGATTCAGAGTTTTTGTCATAATTTTACCTTCTTTCACAATTTATTGATAAAAACTGTCTACTACATGACCGTTTAAAATTTTGTGAAAACTGGCAACTTTGCAAATGCCACTATACCGCGTTCTCAGAAAAGACCCTCTAGGTATCTGATAGAAAATAATAATCTTAGATAGATTACATTTAACACTTAAGTATGGAGATAAAACAGTAAAAATCCAAAAATATATCTTATCTAACAAGATCACTGTGATGTGCGTGCACTTACAACTATAAAAGATTTCTCATCTTTAACAATTATACCATATTATTCTAAACACATAACATACTTTATACTTATATCTTATTTCATAATAGTATATTGAGGTCATTACGCATATAAAAAATCGGAATTTAAGGCTTTTATTAAACCAAAATCAAAAGTACATATCCTAGTGGGAATCACATTTTTATTTCATTTTATTAAATAATTAGTCGAGAGTACTTACAGCACTTGTAAAAAATCAGTTTCTGATTAGTTTCTTTATACTATAATGTCTCTTCTCAAAATTATGGTAACGTATACTTTTTATATAAGTAAGATCTGAGTGTAAAAGGTATTCATATATCTCTTTATTTTTATATCTATTTATATTAAATAACAATTAACATGAAGCGAAAAAAAGGCGATTAGTTCCGATACTGCCGCAGTCGTCCACTAACTAAAACACGGCTTTAATCAGCCCAAGCTAACTTGATTAGAATGACAGATCGGCAAAATTCGGACGACGAAAATTTGTAGCAGCGTCCTACATTTATTTTTTGTTTTTTTAACACGACAAAACACTAATACATCTTTAAATATTTTACATATTCACGTTACCGTTCAAAACTACATATTAAAATTCACAAGTAATAGAAAAATCGCTTTTGGAATTAATTACACTAACAAATATTATCAATATATTTTATTTTTCACAATTGTCACGATGAAGTTACGTCTCATGGAAAAAATATTATATTTTTAAAGTGACGAGCAGTGTTGTCAGGGCCCTTAAGTCGAAAATTACATATCGTTAACACTGGCGACAAGTGTTCAAACATCCGTTCTAAATAGCATAAGATAGAGCCCAAAATATTCTATTTAAAAACAAATTTAAAGTTAATTAACGTGTCCGACATATTGGAAATTACCTAATGGTGTATAGCTAAAATATCACCAAAACAATTTCAACATTCTACAACTGGACTATTGTTCTTTTACGATATCTTAAAAAATGATTTTGTCACATAGCTACGTTATTATAGTTTGCGGACGGCAGTATAGTGTAGCTTTCGTACCTACTTTTGTACTTAGTTTCTTCAAGTTTTTAAGCTTCAAGAGGTAGTAGTGTTAGGTACTAAACATTCACTTCACTTTTTATTTTTATGGCTCCATCAATATGAGAACTGATGATTTTGCCAATGTCACAGTTGAAAGAAAAAAAAACGAAACAAAAAAAAAAATTTTCGCTAAGCTCTAATAGGACATTAACCGGTGTTGGTAAGTTGGACTACGGGAGTACTCAGTTGAGAATGTAAAACAAAACAGCAAAACAATATTTATAAATATATGTTATTTAAGTGGATAAATTTACATAGAGTAACAATATGGGGGGAGAACACTAAAGTTAAGAGGTTGTTTATGTTAACGGGGCGGGGGAATTTTGGAGAAAGTAAGTTATAAAGTGGAACAGCAATATTAGGACAATTGAAAAAAATGTGTTCCAAGGTACCGTCTTCTAGGCCGCACTAACAAAGTATGTGGGTACGTGTCTTGGGAACTAAATTCGTTATTATTTATAACCATAGGGATGCGAATGGTTGATCTCTCATATGAGAAGCTATCGTTTCCGTACTAAGCTACCACTGCTCTTTAGTGCAGCTTTCTTAATAACTATGAGATAATTCTTTCTTACAAATATGACTATTGAACAATATCTGGCACAATCGAGGTAGTTGTAATGCTTATTTCTTCCAGATTATATTATAAGTAGCACTTAGTGTTAACACCTCTCTAAAGGCACGTACGTAATTATATATACAACTAAAAGATTGCACCTTTTTTAAGTTCGCTTAATTGTAATTTATAATGATGATCGTTCATCTACTAGCATTGCACGTTTCAAGCGAGTATTTTTAATTTTTATTTTACTAGACGAATATTTGGCCACAATCTCATCCGACGATGTGACCGAAAATATTACGTTTGTCATATTAATGCAAGCCAAGCACTACATAGCATAGGGATACACCACACTTATCGACGCGGCATCGGCTTGAAGCGATCATGTGTTACCATTTCGCCGTCGACGCGGTCGTTCGGGCGTCGACGTGGCCATTCGGGCGTATTCGCTGTCATTCGGACATCCATGTGGCTGTCCGGATGTCGACGCCAACCGATCAGCCGTTCGTCGGCTGCGTACGGACGCGATCGGTAATTCACAATGTCTTTTTTGCTCTTATTACATGGGACATAAAGCTGATCGACTTTAAAAGTATCCCTGGATGCCATTTAGCAGTGGCTTGGGAGCGAAGAAGAAAAATGGTTTGAACTATTAACACCACTATATAGTAACCACGGTTGACCGTGGTTCTCATGAGAGTCAAAAGACATAAAAATATATTTCCTATGATCCCATGGGAGCATAGCGGCGAAAACATTACTCATGAGTCCCATAGGATTACCTATAGGCATGGGAGCCAAATGGCAGGAGTGGACTTTATGCAATTCCGTGTCGATAGATGTGGCGCATCACTAATTATTTGAACAAGCGCATTGCTAGCAAGCGAGCGTTTACCTTAACTTTATTAACTGTACTTACTGCACAAAAAGTTTAAAAAAATAAGTTACCTAGTTTTTCTGCGTATCCGAATCGACAACATTATTAAAATTCTTCGAAATAGAGCAAAAGTGTGCGATAATATTAGACACTTACTTGCGGTGGAATTACTTATTTGCAATGCAAAAGCAATACAAATGAATAATATCCATTAATCACATATTATGTGAAATGTAGTAGAAAAATCAAAGTCACCAATAACAAATTTTGAAGCAATGTTTTGGCTTGTTTAAATTTTCAACTACATTTTAATAGTGAATGAAATTAAAAAGGTGGTAACTCATTGTTTATCACTTTTAACGGGGTTATTCGCCGGCGGGGCTGGCATCAGCTTTTTATCTGAAATGAAGATTTTGTAAATGTAGAATGTATAACATTTCCATTTACTTTATATGTCAATCAATTACTACACGAAAGAAGAAATAGTTCACATAATATTGCACTGCATTGTTTTCTTGTATTCTTGATAATAAACAAGGCGCTCTATAACATATAATACCTATATTAATGAAAACAGATAAAGTAATAATATATTTCTATTACGAAAGTAAGTAAGTAGTCGTAGATAAGGGCGTTTTTTGTTGATTATAAGCAAGTCACATGATGATAAGGGTGATGATAAGTAGCCCAAGACGGAAAATGCTTTCCAACTTGCTTGTGTATGTATTTGTGTGTGTGGTGCCTATTCACTATAGCTAAAGTATAATGTAGAGCATAGGTTCCCAAACTTTTGGGCATGCCGCCCACTCAGGGAGATGCCTCACGGGGGTTGCATCGTCGCAACTGCGTTGTACTACGTATAAATCAGAACGACATGCCATACGGTGCACTGAAACAGCGTGCGTTGACGAACAGCGCGTGTGGCACTCAGTCCGTTGAAATAATAGCGTTGCGACGACGCAACGCACCGGCCGTGTGGCATCGCCCTTAGGCAAGATAAAAAGTAATTGAAAACATTTTTTTACATTAACACAAAAAGTCACAAGGAAAAAATATGTAGTGTATATATGTAGTGTATATTATATGTATAGATAGTTCAGGTTTTTTTTCAAATGCGGCCCCCTGGACCGCATCTATTGCTTCCGAGCCCGGCCCCTACCCTAGGACTCTTCAGCGCCCCCTGGGGTAGGGACCATTTTAGAAAACTATGTTGTAGAGTAACTCGCATACAAATTTCACTTTCACTTGTGTTTTTCGCTTGCTTGCGTTGGCTGGGTACACAGCGTAGAAATCTGCCTACCGCGCACGTGCGTTCTCGAGTCTTGCGCTTTGCGCTGCGGAGACTTGCGCGCATGCGCGGGCGGCGCCTTGCCTTTGTTTGGGTTGTCGACACTCGAAACGGCTGCTGCTCTGTGATTGGCCAGTGGTACTGTCCTCCACAAACGTTCCTTGTTGCTTGCGTGGAAATATCAAGCTTGCTAGATACCAAACTCACGCAACGAAATGAAATCCAACGCAAAGCAAGCGGCCGGTGCAAGCGAGCAACTCGTGAACAATCCTACCTGCGCTTACGCGACAGATCTTTGCGTATGCGCTCATGAACTCATAAGGGCTGGTTCAGGGGCCCTACTCTCGAAGCACTAAGAATGTATGATAACGCGATTTGACAGTTTTGAACGGGCCGTTTGACGTTTGAGAGAGAGTTTGAGAGTAAGGCCCCAGATTCAAGACCCTAAGAACATCAGAAGTAACCGCAAGAGTTTTACCGGTTACACCACAAACTTACAGATAAAAAGTGTGGAATGTTGAGTCTGAATGACAAAGCATCGATGCCATATATTTATAGAACAACCCAGTTCTCATTCACCCGGCCCGTAAAAAATACTGTGTGATCTTGGGAAGAATACAGAGTTTCTTTGCTGTAGTTGCAGCCAAGGACTCTTATCAAGTTGGATGCAATATCCACACAAAGAAACTCAAGGTAGTCAGTAACCGGTACGGGTTTACATTGGAAAGCCGAGGTTAGATGGAAAAATTCGATCTATTAGCCTCGCTACAATTTGCGACGATACGAGGGCCAGATTCAAAGTTTCCATTATCGTGGACTCTCAATCAAAGCTCTCAGTTACCCAAGAGTTGTATATAATAATATCTTAGGTTAGGTTAGCTTAGAAAAAAAAGTACGGCATTCTTAGGGGGGAGACTGTCGCCCGTTACCGGTGGACCCGAGATGGCGGCGTCCGTGTTCCACGTCCGCCTCTCAAGACGGTTAACGGGGAGGTAACATCCCTCCGGATGTTCCGGATGGAGTTTGACACATTGTCGAACTGCTCACCGTCGGAGTCGTGGAAGAATGCGAAAGCGTCCCTGTGACTCCGATATATGGTGAGGAGGGAATACCGTCAGGTTTTAATCGGTAGGAGTCTGACATAACCCCTCGATTTCTCCGGGCGGAGGGTATCCATGAGGATATGAGCAGTTGGGTGTATGACAGTGTTTCTTTACATAGCTCTTTGTTAATAGATATGTTAGAGCTGCGGACAAAAATGTTATTTGTGGTTGTCTATGTGTATGTACATGGCATCCGCGACACAGGGATTCCTAATGCGGAGCTAATAAACAAAAATTACATACCTACTAGTGTTTTCTATACTAGTAACAAGGAGTTGCATGTTTCATAAATGACAAACTTTGTGGTTCTTATTAAGATTCTTATTTTAAAAGTAATGCAAACATTTCCGAGCATGTTTGAGAAAAGGACTCATTTTAAATTTGTAGTACGTAACACTTACCTTCAGCGACGTCGGGAGTGCTGGGTTCAGGAGCGCTGGCAGCTGCATAAGGAGACGGCATTGGTGGCTGTTACAAAAAATATTTTTGTAAGAAACTTTAAATTACAATCTTTCACTCTATTAGTTTAAACGGAACTTAAACAGTTTGACTAAAGCTGTTTATTGTCACAACTGAGATTACTAGCTGTAATATATCAAATTATGGCAAGAATTATGCATAAAATTTAATTAATTAAAGGAAATCATATTAACTTACATAAGGGACAGCGGCTGTAGGAGGAAGCAATGGCATTGTAACACTGCCTTTTTCGTCACCTCCCGCTGGGAAACCTAGCGTCGGTGCCACATTGGGATAAGGTGGAAGGTTAGCACCTGGGTAAGGTTGGTTACCGCCTGGATAAGGTGGGTTTCCGCCTGGGTAAGGTGGGTTTCCGCCTGGAAAAGGTGGGTTTCCGCCTGGGTAATGTGGGTTCCCGCCTGGGTAAGGTGGGTTCCCGCCTGGGTAAGGTGGGTTTCCGCCTGGGTAAGGTGGGTTTCCGCCTGGGTAAGGTTGGTTTCCACCTGGGTAAGGGCTGCCAGCAGGTGGATATGGGTTTACGGCTGGGTACTGTTGGTTTGGCGACGGATACGTCTGGTTTGATGGTGGGTATGCTTGATTGGTTTCAAGAGGTCGAGCATTAGGGTATTCCGCGAGTGGTACATCAGGTTCAAATTCTCGCAACGGAATAGTTCCTATTATCAGACGTCTTGAAGCCGAGGAATCTGAATGACAGCCTGACGGGGTGATTGTCGCCTGGAAAAAAACGAATATTTTAATCAAAACAGAGTAGAGATTTAAATACTGCTCTACTCGAATTACTCAAGGCCAGCAGCAGGGTATGATTGGATGATAATTTTAGTTTGATTTTAGGACAAAAACTGCTAAAGTAATCGTAGTTATGAAGGTAATGAAAACGAAACTTACCTTAAATTTATAATCAATGTCAATATAAGAACATGCATTCAAATTATATACTTCCATATGCGGTATCTCCATTTCTAACGCCCAGTTGCGCGTGGTGTTAGCAGGGATCGGACCTTTCTTTAGTTCTGCTATAACGTCTTTATCGCTGCGAGTGTCCGGTTCATGCGTAGCGCGGAATTCTATAGTCTGCACAAACGATAATTTTGTATAGTGGATTTTACAGGTTAGTAATAGCACTAAATATTATTACACCACAGCTACACTTATCACCTGCTTGAGATTACCATTGAAAATACCACTAGCTTGTGATTCAGATACCACCGATTTGTACTACAGCAGCAGGGTAAGTACTTGCTGTTGAATTTTCAAGAAATACGCTGCTGTAACTGGTACATGAAAAAACAAATATAAGTACACGATTTAGATCAGGAAAAATAATACGATTTTCAATGGTTGACGACTATAACTTCTTTTATTTTTTTCCATCCTCTAAGACTATATGATATTATAATATAACTACCTACTACTAATATAACCTATAGTGTTTTTTTAAATGGGACTGTATAGGCATATCCCAAACCATAGAGATACAAAGAAATTGTCTTAGGAACCATTAAGTCTTTTTTGTGAAAACAATTTTGGCGCAGTCAATGTTTTGGTCAAGCGTGAGTTATCCATAAAAATGAATAAAATTCGCAGAGCCGGATATTTTTCGTCTATAGCATATTCATCTCATCATTCTGACGCTTCGCGACTCTTCTGCTCTGCGCTAGATATGAGCGCCGCGCCGGCGCGCCGTTCTGTTTGATCAGGCGCTCTGATAGTACGCACACGCACGCTGAAAATGGCGACGCCAGAAAATGACTTTTCTAAGATAAAACTTTTTTTTAATAAAATGTAAGTTCGCATTTGACCTCTATCTCACTTGATGGAAATAGAAATATAAAATAAAAATATAATAAAAAAGATGACGATGAGGTCGACGATGGAGCATGCATACCTAAATAACCTTCAGGGAACACGTCTGCAGGCAGGGAATTCCACTCCATAGCCGTTCGCCATATAAATGTGGAAGCGTAACGCTTCGTGCGAATCTTTGGAATATCCAAAACATAGAGGTGGAACCCAAGCCTACGCCTAGTCCCCCGGTGATGGAAAGGGTAACGCGGAATTAAATCGTGTAATTCCATCTCCGTGATTATATCCTGTAAAATACCAACAAGCTGGCAACTTTACGGCGGTGTTTTAGGCCCTGCAGCTTCGCCTCCACTAATTCCGAGTCACCTATATACCCTTCTTGGCACGGTTGTCAATTGAATCCAAGGTGGCCAGTTGGTATGTAGCAGAGCCATCCTAAAGGTGGCAGCAGTACTCCATGCACGACCGGACTTGTGCTTGGTACAGCTGAAGCAACTCACCACGGAAAGGATCCCAAGCTTCCTTGCTGCATGTCTGGCCATGGATTCAATGTATCTGCTGAAGTTCAAATTGGACGACAGGTCCATTCCAAGTAGCTGGAGACAGTCGGCTATCGGTATGGATATATCACGAAAAGTGGAGTCAGCTCAAAAGGACTCCGTTTTGTGGAGAATAGACACGCCTGCGTTTTGGTAGCGTTAAATTTGACAAGATTGGCATCGCCCCAATCGGAGACTGCCTTGAGTGTCAAATCCAAACGGCTAACCATGGACTCTCGACAATACTGGATTTCCTCTCCACTGACCATTGCATTGGTCAAGTACCTATCTATAATAATAATAACGCACACATTCAATATAGCCCCGCACTAGGGAAACCCTGTGTCGCGGGTGCCATGGACCACAAATTACACCCAAACTCACGACAGAAATAAATGTAGGTCATACAAATATTTCTCCCGGCCCAGGAATCGAACTTGGGATCTCTGCGTGGCAGTCAAGCATGGTAAACGTTCGGCCACGGAGGCTGTCACAACTGTGTTGCCATCAGCATACCCAAAGGTACTTGGAATTAACATATCATTGATATGCAGCAGAAAGAGAGTTGCAGACAGTGCGGAACCCTGAGGAATCTAACACCATATGTTTGGAAGAGTAGCCTTGTCAGACCACTCGAATCGAACGTTCGCTCAAGAAATCCGATATCCAATTGCAAAGGTCAGTGGGAAGCCCATAAGAGGGAAGCTTAAAACTTACTTAAAAGCTTAGTTACGACTTGCGTGCCAGACCCTGTCAAAGGCTTTAGAAACATCCAAAGAATTTTGCGAATGTTGCTGCAAATGTGACAGGTATATACAAGAAGATCCCCAGTTGATCGTCCTCGTCAGAATTCGTACTGGCGATCACTGAGGAGGTCGTTGCCTTCAAGGTACGACAGGAGACGGTTGTTGAGTACACGTTCCATAATCTTGCAGAGTATGGAAGTGACTGAGATAGGTCTATAGTTGACAGAGTCAGCTCTGCTTCCCATTTTCGGCACAGGTTGCACGTTTGCAAGCTTCCACGACCTGGGAACTACACCAGTCTCAAGTGAGAGGCGGTACAGGCGTAGGCGTGTGAGAATAGGAGACAACTCAGGCGCACAGTTACGTAGTACTAGTGCTGGAATTCCATCTGTCCGCTAGCTTTATTCACGTCTAGATTCCGTAGAGTTCTAAGTGCCTCTTTTTGGCGTATGCGAATTGGCGCCATAGTGCAGCCAGGTTTGCGAACTCTTTGCAAAGAGTGAGGCAAAAAGTCTTCTGCAATATAGGCCAGCGTGCCGTCCGGTCTCAGCAGAGGTGGCATAGATGGGCGACAAAAGTTAGTTAGCGACTTTATATTTAAAGAAGCTGATTTCTTTAAAAAATTAATTTGTTAATTTCTGGCGTCGCCATTTTCTCTACGCATACACAATAAGGAAGCGAGCGCGTATAAATTTGATTACTATAGGAAATACGTTATTTTATTATTTCCTTTAAAAAAGTATTCGTATAACGGCTTTTGTGAAAACAAACACCGTTATACAAATTCGTTTTAGGGTCGTGCTCGCGCCGCCGAAACGCAGTCGCCGCCGACACTTTTTCGTCGGCGCGCCGACGCCGGTGGGTCTATTATCGGCGCTCATATCTACTCCGCGCCAGTGTGAGTTAAGATTCCGAAATCAATACCATGGTAAAAATGTATATTATATAATAAGTATCACATGTAGTACAGGGTATCACATGTAGTTCCTACCATAGTTCTAAGTTTGTGTTGACTATAATATGATATGCAAATAAATAAATAAATAAATTTTAAAATAGAGTTCTTACCTTTTTAACCTCGAAAACGATTTCATCGATTTCGACGCTGCTTCGATTAGCACAGTCCAGCTCAATATGCATGGTTTGTCCCGGACAGTAACCCGATTGATTCATACGGACCACTATCTCGCAATTGCCAGACGGTACGCAACAGCAACAATAGGCCTCTATAAAATTAAATACCGTTGGTTCCTGAAATCAGAGCGATTTACTCAGGGAAATAATATAATAATAATAATATAATTATTTATTCAGACAACAATCTTTTTAAGTTCCAATAGTGTTAGTAACTTACAAATCGTAATCGTTACTTTCTCAAACTCGTATCTTAAAGCACAAAGTTACTGTAATGCAAAAAATGAATTGTGTATACAAATTTTGCAGGCTGATTTTCCTTCATATTTACACACTTCCTTTTACCTATTCTTAAAGTAATGCATCCAAATTAACACTCTTGATAAGAAAATGAAATTAATTAGAAAGTTTTCCTGAATAATCATTCTTTATAAGATATGAGTTTGAGAAAGTATGGCTTCGAAATATATCTTAAAGACTATGTTAGTGATAATAATAATAAACAATTGCACATAAACTAAATTATAAAAAGTGGCAGCCGACTCTCAGATCTCTCATCCGCATCCAGACCCAATATTCTCTTGTGAGACTATTCAATCAGAACCCGAATGAAAGATTTCATAATGGATAGGTCATATCTATCAGGTATGACCTGTAAAATGGTGTTGGTGCTGCCGCTGTCTGCTGAGCAATGAGGCTGACTTTTTGCGGATAATGGCATTGAAACCATCAACCCGCGCAGCTGCAAACATGGTAGACGTACTGCAAAAGCGTAGGGTTGCCCCCTATCAACATTCCAAACCCATTATTGTATGTGACTGGTAGGGTACTAAGCGATTTTTCAGTATAACTGATCCACAGGATGCTCGTATAGAACGATTGGCAATAATAATAACGCACACACTCAACATAGCCCCGTACTAGCCCTGAAACCCTATGTCGCGGATGCCATGGACACACACATAGACAACCACAAATTACTCCCAAAGTCGAGATAGAAATAAATGTAGGCCATACAAATATTCTCTCGGCCCGGGAATCGAACCGGCTACCTCTGCGTGGTAGTCCGGCATGGTAACCGTTCGGCCACAGAGGCAGTTATTGGCAATGAGTTATCGTTTTTAACCGAGTTCAAAAAAAGGAGGAGGTTCTCAATTCGACTATGTCTTTTTTTTGTATTTTTTGTATGTATGTTACGCGATAACTCCGCCATTTGTAAACCGATTTTGATGATTTTTTTGTTGGAAAGAGGGTACTTCAGAAGTGGTCCCATTTAAATTTAAAGAAAATATTCGACCTCTAAGGGTGGTAAACTAGGGGATGAATGACTTTTGAGGTCGGTTTTTTTAGTACTCTGTACTTAGGTTATACATATTTAATGCGCACTACTCTTGGTGGTATGGTAGTGATTAAGATTGAAAAATCAAAAGGGATCTCTTTAACCTGGACGGGATGAATCATTAAAAGCGATATACGAACTCGGCGTTTAAGTGCAGCCATAGAACGTGCTTGTACTTTGGATCGTTCTTATCGTAAGCGGCATGGAGTTGGATTTAAATCTTAAGTGTCAAGCTTGACGTGCTCTTGACCCTGTACTTCAGTGCCTATACGTCGTCGGCGCTTAGGGTTGTAACATTTTTATTTTACTAGTACCTACTTATCTTGGCTTATTTAGAGTTTGTACGTTACACAAATGATCATAATGTTAATTATGGCATGTTCATTGACTTATGGGCATGTTACAAAAATTCGCTTCCACTCCAAACCGCCACAATATAAATTGAGCCTTATTCTATACTATATCTTAATATGACGCCAGTGTCCAGCGAGATTAAGGCGTTTTTTTTTTCGTCAAAATCGAGTCGAAAAAAATATTTGTTTATTATCTTTAATAGGTTGAGGCACATACAATGATTATTGAGAAACTCTTTAATTCGATAAACATAACTTCAAATATTAAATTCAAGGTAAAGTTTTGATTTATTAGTTATGTACAGTGTCGAGAACACGGCAAGCTTGACACTAAAGATTACTCAAGTCTACGCCTGTAAGACAAGGATGGTCCAAATTACAAAGTGCCAAGAGATGTGTCTGACTGTGCTGTTAGGAAGTTCTGATTGTGGTGCCAGGGTAAAAAAACCCCTAATTAATTATAAAATGTCACTGCGTTGCTTTAATAGAATAGTATAACCTCACAAGTGAAGTATTTTGATAAACTTTTAATTGCATAGCGAACTCCCAATTATCTCACAATATTGTACATTAAATAGGTGAAGCATACTTAACATAGCATTCGTTAAATCTCCGTACAATTGATAGCTCCGAAGCTTTGGCTATAACAGACACTGTAATAAATTACCTACCTACACATCGCGTTCAGCCACTATTTCAATCCGACATTTTTTGTCACTATTTAATGTAAAAGCTTACGTCGGTTCACGCATTACAAAAAAACTATATATATTGTGAAAACACAGGTCGCATATAAGTTGGCAGTAACGAGATAAGAATAATTTCACTGTGCCCCATTAAACATTAGGCATAAATATACGAGTTATTAATAAAATCTAGGCTTAATTTTAACATGTGTGTCTTTACAATTTTATTACGGTCTGTCTGATGTAGTTAAGTTACACAAATTAGATGTGAGATAAGTGGTAAGTAAATGGATTTGAACATGACGCCGACCAAAATCAGATGTCGGAGTAGTCCAAGGGGCCTACCACAACTTCTTAAAACAATATTACTTTAACCGTTCGTTGACTTTTCGTACCATGACGCGCTTAAAGTAAGCTTATAAGTATTATAATGTTAAAACTATGATGTTTTATTGGCAGCAATGTGACTATTCATTCACTCAGTTCGTACTATGACGCGACTTTAACATCAAAGTAACATTGTTCATATGTCAAATTTAGCAATCTTAAAATAGTTACACGGATGCAATGGAAACAATATTATTTTCAGTTTTATTGTCTTAATATTGATTTCTAATGATTAAAAGTTAAGTATACAACATAGGAAATAATTTCTCGTTAAATTAAAATACACGATGTTTATTTCGAAAAATTATGACAGCGACATCTATATGATCCTTGGCGACACTAACAGTTGACACTAGACTATAATTCCGAATTTACAACATGACAATTAAGACTCAGCTTGTTTTTTTTATTTTTCCTCATGCAAAAGTGGAGAAATAATTGAAAACAACGTAATTTTTAAAAAAAGCTCTTGAAAAGCTCCTCGAAGACTTTGCTCCTTCATATGATCATACCATTTTGATGGGTGATTTTAATAATTGCTTTCTTAAAAATGATTCACGTTCGAGCAGTCTTCGTTCTGTTATAAATTCCTCTAACTTACATATTTTTCCATCTACCGCTACGCATCATTTTCCTAACTGTACTCCCTCTCTTCTGGACCTCATAGCAGTATCTTTTTCCGAACTTGTCACCAAGCACGGTCAATTCACGGCCGATGCCTTTTCCTATCACGACCTCGTGTACCTGTCCTATAGGGTGCGCGTGTCTAAGGCTAAGTTTAAAATTCTCCTACAACGTAATTTTGGACGGACTTAGATCGATTGCGTGAAGACGCGAGTAGGGTTAGTCAATTCTACTCGTGTCTTCACGCCAGTAGTGGATAGTGTTGGTTCGGTGGATGAACAGGTCGAGTTATTTACGTCGCTACTGATTCACCTTTATGATGTACATGCATCAGTTCGACCTGTTCGGATCAGGCACCTTCCTGCACCGTGGCTGAGTAGTGACTTTCGAAGTTATATGGAGAAAAAGAATCGTGCGAAAACCAGGTACAAAATTGAACCATCTGATGCGAATTGCAAAAAATATCACCGAATCAGAAATCGCTGCAACACATTGATTAGGGATGCTCAGCGACGCCACATCCACACATCCATCGAAAATGGCAACCCCACTAAAATTTGGAATTTCCTGAAGTCGCTTGGAGTTGGTAAATCTCATAGTAATAATTCTTCTTTAGACCTGAATCTAGATAACCTAGACATCTGCGCTTTTTTTTTACTGTTCAGTCAAAGACAACACTGCAATATCTTTTATCATTACCAACTCCTGACTATTCATCTTTTGTTCTTATTTTTTAAACGATTTAGCTATCGTTTCCAAAGCTGTAGGCAGAGATTGCGTTAGTCGTAAAATGATTATTCCTCTCCTCGATCTCCTCACTCCCGTCATTACTAAAATCCTTAATTAACTGTCTCTACCTGTGTTTTCCCCTCTGTCTGGAAAGACGCTTATGTCATTTCACTACCGAAAAAAAAAAACCAAGCACCCCTTCAGACTATCGTCCTATTTCAATTCTTCCTTTCCTGTCGAAAGTCCTAGAAAAGCTTGTTCACTGTCAGTTGACTAATTTCGTAAACAGGAACAACCTTTTCGATCCTTTCCAGTCTGGTTTCCGCAATGGTCATAGTACGACTACTGCACTCACGAAAATCACTGATGACATCCGTTTGGTGTGGAAAATCAACAATTGACTGTGCTGACACTTCTTGACTTCAGTAATGCCTTCAATGGTGTTGACTTTGACCTATTATTGGAAGATTCTCGTACTCTTAATAATATCCAGCAGTTATTGATTGGTTTCGAAGTTACCTCTGTGGACGTCGGCAGTGTGTACGTAATGAGAATTCTTTCTCTACGTGGTGCGATATTTCCGCCGGAGTTCCGCAGGGTGGCGTCCTTTCTCCTCTGTTATTTTCTTTGTTTATTAACTCTATCATACAATCCCACACTTCTTCTTATCATCTTTATGCTGATGACCTCCAGATTTGCACCCAGTCGCCTATTCAAGACTTACCACGTGCCATTAATACTACCAATGTGGACCTTGAATCCATTCGTCAATGGAGTCTGTCCTTTGGCCTTAAAGTTAACCCATCCAAAACGCAATCGATTACTATAGGTAGCATTTGGTTTAATTCTCGTTTAAATCTAGACTCTCTTCTTCTCTCTGAGAAGGCTTAAAACTTTTTGCAGACTAAAACTAAAATTAGTCTGGCCCAGAGCATTCTCCACCCGATACTGGACTATGCAGATGTTTGCTACCCGGATTTGTCAGTCACTCTGCTCAATAAATTGGAACGGCTCCAAAATATGTGTGTTAGGTTCATCTTCGGACTTTGTAAATTTGACCATGTCTCCCAATTTCGCGCACAACTTAAATGGCTGCCCATTCATCGGCGTAGAGATCTTCATATCGTGAAAGTGAAAACTTCTCTATTAAATTCTATTCTATCCCTTTACGCCTTTCTTATCTTAAACATCGCTTTACTTTACACTCTTCTACACTCTGCCGTCCCCTTCGCTCCTCTGATACTCTAATACTAAACTTGCCCTCTCATACCTCTTAACTTTTATTCCAACTCTTTTACCATTTCCGCGATCAAATTGTGGAATTCTCTCCCTGAATCGATTCGACGATCCCCTTCTCTTGATTCCTTCAAACAACGTGTCAAGGATCACTTCCTCAACTCCTAATTTCGTCTGTCCTCTATCCTTTCATTCATTTCCTACATTTATACTTCATTTTTGTTTTTCCTTTAAAAGTACATAAGCATTTAATATTATTGTGTATTTATTGTTATGTATGTATTAAAATTATTATTATTTGTATGTATGTATAACTATCTACGAATATGTATATATTTTTATTATTACTTATTATGTAGAGTACTTATGATGATATTCTTTGGTTGCACCCCTTTTTGCATATCCGAAATGTCTATCCTAAGGTTGCCTGGAAGAAATTGCTATATAGCAATAAGGCCGCCCGTTGCACATTAACTTATCACTACTATTATACTTAAGCTATTGTATTTTATTTTAATTGTAATTTTATGTGCAATAAAGAATATTCCATTCATTCAGTCATTCATTTTAATAAATTTTACTATTACATACCTTTCTTTTTTCAACAGTTAAAATTCTCTGAATGTAAATAACATTAAGTGCTTAAACATTATACTACGATAAGATCATTAAAAAAGAAAGAGATGGCATTATATAGTTCATATAGTGTTATTTCCTCCTATTTTTAGTAAGGAATAGACAATATTGAGAAATCATTCGTTCTTCCAATCACTTTGACATTAATACATTACTTGATTGACAGGTTTGTCATGGTACCAATATGAGTAATATTATAATAAGCTTACTTTAATCTTACATTGAAATAAGACTGTTTTTGGAATGGTTATGGTAGGCCCCCAGTAGGGCTAGCACGACAGGGCGCGATTTGCGCGAGAGAAACTTAAAGCGCGAGATACTGTTATTTTTCCAAAGAGAATAGCAATACCTCGCGCTTCTATGTCGCTTACGGACAAGTCGCACCTTGTCGTGCTGCTGAAAGAACTGTCAGCTGAGAATACATACTTTACAATAAGGATCCGCGTTGAGATCTATTGGAGCAATAACAGTCAGCACAGCTACTTTTTCCTGGTCAAACTTGAAAGAGCGATCCACGACGGCCTTGACTTCGTATTGGACGTACCCGTTACCGCTTTTAAACGACGATGGGCAATGTATCGGAATCTGGCATTGGAAGGGGAACTCGTGGTGGCCCGGCTGGAGGTGTACTTCACCTATTTGAAAAGACATTAATTTAGGTTACAATGGTATTTATGTTCAGAAAAAGCAGAACTTCTATGTGTTAAACAAGCTGATAATATGTTAGCTAGATCAGATTATGCCAAAATAAATCGTGAGGTTCTATGCGAGAACAGCAATATCTTGTACTTTATGTCGCTCTCACGCAAGTCGCGCCCTGTTGTCCTAGCCCTGCAAAACGTTTACACGTAGATTTTTTCAAATATATTTATGCAGCGGACAGTAATATAGTATGTATTATTACAATTCTACATTGGTGTCTGCACTTTGTTGGCAGTTGTTTAATAAAAATCTGATGCAAACTGTTGAGTCTCAATTTTTCAAATGTCGTATAATGCTGGGCATACGTCTCCTAATAGTACAGGGTACTAGGGGTCATTTCAGGGCAAATGTTATGTTTGCTATGGCTGAATTATATAATTTTGGTAACATGTATTGACTATTTAAACATGGTCTGTGTATCAGTGACTCAATTTTCACTTAAACAGGGTGTAACGTAAATGGCATGTTTACGTACCTCGTCAGTTAGAAATATCAAGTTTTGAACAAGTACTTTTTTTTTTTATAAATATTAATAACAATTAATAACAAATGAGTCCGAACCTTACGAGTTTTAATTAATTTTTTATCTTATTATTTTTTATCTATAATTATAGGTAATTAATTAATTTTTTTATCACCTATAAGTGTCGTGTAAACGCGTAACTATTCATATTCTTTATTTGCAAGTTATATGGTTATATAACAGGTGTTCTTATGCTAATGGTACTTGACATGTACCACCCCGTGGGGGCACTGCCACATTCTGAGGGCACTATGTCCTTACTTTACTAAAACATATACATTATTAAAATAAAATTAGAAATAATTTAATAAGGTATACATTTTTTTAAATATAATTAAGAATGATTAATAACAAGAAAGTAAACAGAATTTTTAGCAATATCAACAATAAATATTAGTAATTCCTTTTACATTAGGTCTCATTCCTGATACACTTATGTCTGGCTATTTGACATACTTTTACAAATTATATACTTGGTAAATTATTTTTAAGCACTATTTTCTAAAATGTATTCTTTTAATGAATAAAAAGCTTTGCAGATAGCTCTATAGAGAATGCGAGCCCAATAAATATAAAAACACAAGATACACATAAGGCCTTTGTAACCCACAAAGGCCTTATGTGTATCTTGTGTTTTTATATTTATTGGGATCGCATTGTATATTTTAATTACCATACAGAGGGGCACTGAATGGTATATACCTAGAATACTGAAAGGACGCTTCAATATGTGCAGACCTCTATTGTTACGTTTCAGAGTCTTTACAGGTGAGAAAAGATGATTGTATTTCTTTATAAATTTACTACATTCAAGAATGTATACTGAGGTTAATATCAAAATCTTGTGTGTAATAATGAACGACTTACAAGAGGTTTGTGAGTCTAAATTAGCAAGTATTCTTACACATTTCTTTTGGAGTAAGAATAAGTTGTCAATCAATACGCAACGTTAGACATGCTTTGACATATTTGTACCTAAGTGGAACGATCGTGGCTCATTGGTGATTGCATACTCCTTGCCATTCGGCGTCAGTCTAGTTGCAGTGAAAGTAACAAGAGTGCTAGATCTGGGATTCGTCTAAAAGGTCCAAAACGGCTTTCTCGATTTCAGTGTCTTGGGTTTTTGAGCACTCAATCTTGCATCACTGTTCCGACACAATCATCACGTAATATTCCCAAAGTCATTTTCACGAAATGACGTGAACACTCAATACTTGGTCAATACCATCTTGATATCCCTATATAAAAGGTTATTCACACCAATAAGTAGTAACGTTGATGTTAATACTGTGCAAGTTTGGATTACAAAGATTTTGGATGCAGCAGAAAATGGTGCCAGATAGCTTGTAGCGGTAATCAGTATATGTATAGATATACCCTGGCCCTTTTCATTACACCCTGTACATATTGCCTTCACGCTGTCCAAACTTATTTGCAGTTTGCAACTATAGACATACATCCCAATGAGTTCGCACAAAAGCATATAATAAGATTAAGATTTATTCTCATGAAACCAGTTTCATTATCTAACAAAAATTACTAAACTCTTTTAAAGCAATAAAACAATCTGTCTCGCCAAAGGCGTTAAATGACGTTGCCTTTTTCATATTTTTCAAGAAATCGTTACAGGAATTGAATGTAAGAGAACAAAAATCATCCTTAGTTACATTACGATGACGAGACGGCCCGGACACGGACTTGTGTGAACGAGTTCATACAAAATATACGCAACGATATTTTTTTGAGCCCCTGACGAAACATGGCCTGTCTACGTCCCGGGCACGGCCCCGATTATGTGGATAGACCCTTAAGTGTCGCTAATGACTCGCGGTGCATGTCACTAATTGCGAATATCCTAAGTAGTACATATACCGAATTTCATGTCATTACGCTTTTAGTAATTGAAACGTAATCATCACCATGTCTGAGTCACCCGCGAATTGTACGAAATTGGAGTACAGAGCTGTCATAAAATTCCTCACAGAGAATAAAACGCCGACAGAAATATTAAGATTTAGAGTCCGGCCCGTCATTTACCACCATAGAACGTTGGAGTCGAGAATTCAAGCACGACAGAGAGTCGCTGGAAGAGGATCCCAGGTCAGGTTACCGACGAAAATATTCAAAAAGTAAAAAAAATTGTTTTAGAAGATCGGCGAATCAAGTTGTGACAGAAAGCTGAAGTCATAAGCATTAGCAAGGAATGAATCGGCGACATTTTGCATAATCATTTGCACATGAAAAAGGTTTGCGCGGGCTGGGTGCCGAAAATGCTCACGCCCTTCGACATTCGGTAGGAATTCGGTATTCGGTAGGAATTTTTAGACATCTGTGGCGATAATCCTGACGCCGACGTTTTTTCTCGCATTGTCACTGTTGATGAAACGCGGACCTGTCGTATGATCCAGAGTCAAAACAGGAGTCAATGCAGTGGATAGAAAAGGAAGAAAAGTCGCCACGCCAATTCAAAGTGGAAAGATTGGCATCCAAGCTCATGGCCACTGTTTTCTGGGATTGTGAAGGCATTCTGTTCATCGACTATTTGCCTATAAATACTAAAATGAACGTGGATTATTATGCAGTATTGTTGAAAGCGCGTCAAGTGGTTGTCGAGAAAAGGATAGGCAAACTGGGGAAAAGCGTCTTGTTTGTGCAGGACAATGCGCCCGTGCACACTGCCCGTGTTGCAAGGCGTGCTGTGGCGGAGACAGGATTTGAAGAAATCAACCACCCACCCTACAGTCCAGACCTAGCCCCCAGCGACTATTTCCTGTTCTCCAATTTGAAAAAAGACCTCTGAGGGCGAAGATTTTCGAGTGATGAAGAAATGAAAGCGGTTGTAGACGAGCATTTCGAAGGCAAAGACGGCGAATATATTTTCACTGGGTTGAAAGACCATTTATGGCAAATGAAAGAAATGCATTGAAGTAGAGAGAGGTTATATAGAAAATATTTTTTTACACATTTCTATTGGCATTTTAATTCCCTAGGCTCAAAACTTTTCAGCCGCCTCTCGTATATTATATGCGTAATGCTCAAAGTTCGTTCATTTTGTTCATTATTATGCAGTAATTCGTTATTGCTCTAGTAAATATACAAATATATTTCCACGTAACTACTTACCATCCGTACCACCCATCAAGAAGATCTTATTTTCAAAGTAAGTTTCATGAGAATTGTGGTGCTTAGTATAGTGTTCAGTACGCTCATTAACTCTGCGCGAGTGTTGACTTGTCCAGTGGACGTCGCAGTAGCCTTTTACTTTTACGTATAAACCTGAAAAGACGTGACAGTTATTAACATGTGTGTAAAAACCACCTACTCAACTCTACTCTAGAGCTCAACTTTAGAGTAGCTGACGTCGAGTTACTAATATCCCAAAAACTATTAACGTCCTAAGTTCCAAACTTCACAGGCCTATTTTGACGTCAGCTATTCTAAATTTCTACCCTAAAATAGTCACAGACATTCCGAAATCAAGAATAACGTGAACACTTGTTTGTAACATCATAATCACAAAGCTACATACACAAAGTGCTAATGATTTCAAACTTTAATATCTCTGGTTAATTAATATATTGAAAAACGAATTTCAGATTCATCAGCACGCTCCTGTGATTGATTGAAGCAATAAAACTATTAATTCTAGTCAAATGATATAATACCTATAAATAAATAGTAAGTTTATTAAGACAAGCAGTGTAACTCTTACGGCTTGTATGTGTACACTCCCGCGCCGTACGCCGTGTACGGATACACCACAGACCACATAAATATACACCAACGATATCTGGGTAATTTTCAGGTTAATTTTCTCTCCCTAATTTTGGTGGCAATTATTATTATTAAGTATTGAAGTAATAAATCGTGAAATAATAAATATTTATGTTGTTGTCGTGTGAAATGTTTATGTCGCTTTCGCGCAAGTCGCGCCCCAGTGTTGCCAGGTCCACTGATTTATCAGTAGCTATACTGTTTTAGGCCGATGTCTAAGTGTTCTACTGATGATTAACGAGAATCTATAATAAATCAGAAGGTGATTAACCAATATAGCATTTGCATGAGGTTTGTTTATGCGTTTCTCATTTCTACTAGTTCTAAAGCACTATTACTAATTTAAATATTTTTTCTAACTTTAGTTATTTCCGAACTTATTGTTTTTACACACCAGTGTGTTAGTATGCTGTGAAATATTTTACTCAATTATATTTATTAATTATTATTGGTATTAAAGGTGCATGTTATTAATAAAACGTAACGATTTGTATGGAAGATAACATCAAAAGATCAATCTACAATACAAAAAAGGATTATAAGCAGAGATGAATAAGCGCCCAGGTTTAACCCGCTTTGGTTTAAATCTAGTTAAAACCCATTAACGCACGAATTCGAGGGTAAAAACTATTTACAACTAAATATTAGTTACTAATTGAGTTTTTATCAATGATATAAGGATATTACGAGTTGCCTCTTTATTCGTCTAAAAAGATTTTATTTAATCGAAATTGATTTTGAAAAAGAGAAATTGCTGCCGTTACCGCCCACGATTTTGGGCAGAAATCTAGTGAAAACTTGGCGCTTTGGGTAAAGGCCCGGGCAGGTTGTTTGGGTTTTAACCCACTGCCCATAAATTATCACATTTTGGGTCATGTCAGTAATTTAGGGTTGACTATAATACACCCGCCATATAATCCCTAACTCAAAACTGACGGTTAGCAATTTCATTGGAATGTTAAGTGTCAAACGCAACATTGAGATTTCAAATACGCCAGGGGTAATAAAAAAAAATATTTTTTAAATTATATTATTTTTATATTATATTAAATTTAATTATCAAGATAATATCTTCCGACCTTTTCACATTTAATCTGGCAACACTGTCGCACCCTATCATGCTAGCCCTACTACAGGTACAATTAAAATAATAAAACGTGACAACCCTTATCAACTATACACTCCAAGTGACGTGTAGGCAGACAGTAATAATAATACTCTTTGAGCCAGAACCACCGGAATCGGATAGGCGGGAGTGGCACTATTTGTCATAATATACTATGTTATATTACTAAGACTTTTTTGTATAAGATTTCTTTGAGGGTAGTTGGCAATGGTTACAATATCCTATAAAAGATTTGCTACAATAACTTACCTCGAAAAGTCTTAAGTTTATCCTGATTGAACACTAGTTTGCCGTACACTATTTGCCCCGTATAATACGTGAGATTCGGACTATCAAATGCAAAGTGTCCTTCATCAAAACCCATTTTTAGGCGCTATTGCTTAAGTATTTTTGCAAAAAACACTAATATTGGGCTAATATTTCAGGTTCGGGAATCTACGGTTCTTCGGTTAATAATTTGCAACGTAATAAATTTTACAGCTAAACAAGAATTACCAAAGAATGTATAAATACATTTAAATTAGGTATAACAAAAAACTGGGCGAGTACATCGCTACCGGCGCGGCGCCAATACGTCGCGTCGCGAATCTGTGTTTGAGGGGTAAGAAGACGGGAGGCAGGGCAGGTAGGTGGTACCAAATAAGGAGGACAGGTCTCTTTACACACCACGATGTCTGTTCAGCTACGATTTCGTTAATAGGCTTCAAAAGCAAATTTCATTGCGTGTAAATTATGCACTCCATAAATATGTTAAAATTTCTGAAATATTAAAACAAAATACTTTTTTATTCTATATTATTGTTTTTTTTAATCGAGTTGACTTTCGATCTTTCGGTTCGAATCGAGAGAAGCGTGAATTAAGGGAATCGAGTCAATTATAAGTGTTTTTTTTATAATGTCTAGTCAGTTGTCAAATTCTTGTACATGGTGGAGGACGTGTTTTGTGTTTATTCCGCGTCAGGCCGCGTGGTTTCTATTATTTTCATGGGTTTATAACACAAACTTAATATTTTTGTCGTTACTACTTAAACCTAAATTTTTAAATTAATTTTTAACATAGTTTTCTACTTGTTTAACAGTCCGAAATGACAATATAGGTTAATTATTTTTTTGAGAAAGAACCGCAGAACGGTTCGTTATCCCAGTTTGAGTTACCAAAAAAACTTACTTCCCGTATTTCAGGAGGCTTTGACTATTAAAACTATGTATTTCTCTATATAAATACAACAATTTATCATTCAAAGTTTGGCGGTAGCAATCGATTATTCAAAAGTTAACCATGAGCTCGCCTGAGAAAGATATTGAGTTGAGTCCGGTGAAAACGGATCCGAACCCGATTAAAACACCTGCAGGGGGGACTGACAAATTAAAAGTGGCTGTGGATGATGAAGAAGATGTTATTATTGGGAGATTTAGGAAGATTAGCTCCGCGAAATCGATGGCGGCTACGAATGGTAACATACAATATCCTACAGACTTGCCGCCAAGAAGTGACGATGTAGAGGCTGGTTTGCAGATGAGGAAGGATCCAGGTGAACGAGATAAACTGCTGGAGAACAATGTGGAAGTCAAGAATCAAGTGACTAAGAGCAGTTTTAGAGATATGGAGAAGCCTTCTAGGTTTAAGGACCAGCCCTCTACTACTAGGTTTCAGGTAAGTCATACTTTTTCGTAAGATTTGGGGACTTCAACATGCATGTGTTATAATTTACTAGAAAGCACTTGAAACTTGAGTCAATTAATATTATTAATTGTGACTAGAGGTGAGCATTTAAATGAAAAGCACTTAAAGAAGTTTGCTTATTAAAATAAGCACAAAAGCATGCTTTTTATTTTAAGTGTAAGCATTGTTCAGTTCAATACTCAAAAATTTAATTTTTTTGCAACATGCCTAAGTGTCAAGTCCCGCCATTCATGTTTCATAAACAAATTAATTTGTCAATGTGAATAATAATTTTATAAATAAAAATAAAACCCTTGTCTTATAAATAAACTTACTTAACTTAAAACCTTTAGTGGTATACTCTTGCTTTTCGCTATTAACACAACAACGTTGCAAGCTTTTTTTAACTTAAACGTGTATGCGCTTAAACAATTTTTTAAGTTTCAAACTAAAAAGCGTTTAAGTGAAAAGCGTATAAAAAGCATGCTTTTGTAAAAAAACTATAACATTTAAATGTTTATAAAAGTAAGCAGTTTCCTGTCTCTAATTATGACAAAGTATACTTAATAAAAAAAAAGCATTTGGTATGCAACAGGCAAAAGAATAACTGCATAACATCTACTCTAAAACCTGTTATTCAAGAAAGTTTTAAAAGATAAGTATTGTAATAATTAATAGAATTATCTCAGTATCTCCAATTAAAACTACACCAACTTAAATTATGGTCATTTTCTGTTTTTAATGTAAATAGCCCATAGCAGCTAATACTAAGGGGTGTTAAATATTACAAGTTTGAAATGGTGAAAATTACGTATAGTCTCTGTAATTTTATTATTTTGTCTATTACTGAATTGAGACCTTTTCAGTCTCACTAGTTTAGCTTTTTTTATATAATATCAAGTGACACGACGGCATCGAGTATATATCTGATTATATACTCAATGCACTACGGGCAAGTTGTGCACTTTATGGTAAGCTATACACCTGTCGCCCAGTGTATTGTTACTCAGCACTTTAAATAGCAAAAAATTGTGGGGCACTGCCACTGCACCTGTCACTGAGACATAAGTTGACAAGTCTCATGTGCCTATAATTTCACCAGCACCCTTGCCTTTCAAAACAGGAACACAGTAATGCTGACATTACTGCTTGGCGGCAGAAATAGGTAAGATGGCAGCACTTCCCTGTATGAACTCTTTCACAAGGAGCTCTACTGCTACTAAACTTAGCTTAAAATATATAGTTATGTTAAGTACCAATAAATTATATTTTTTATTTTAAGTCGATTGGATGACTCAGTGTACCAGTTTGTAATGCTGAGTGCGTTAGATGAAAAGAGAAGAAGGTCCCAGAAGAATCAATTTGGGAAATGAACTTTTCTTAATTGGTTCTGGTTTAGGTGCTCCAGGTAGTACCTGGGGAGAATTCTGTTACTCTGGTATTCATAGTACAATAAATTCCCAAGTTTGAGCCCTGCCTAGGGAATTCAACATGGGTTGTGCTGTTATTCTTTACATCTGAACTTTCCATTTACAGCTCTTTTTTGTGATTCAGTTCCTTAAAGTATATACGAACTACTACTACATTTTGCTATAGATACGAGAGGGAGAGATAGTTCAAATGAACTTGAACTTTGTAATTTAAATTTATCTAAAGTTGTTGACCTGTTATCTGTCAATAAAAAATACTAAAAAAGACAAAAAAAGTTTTTTTTGTACAAAATTAAGCGCATCAAGAAACTTAACATAAATAAATGTACATGAAATTATGTACAATTAATGGCCTTATATTCAAGTAATTTAGGTAACTTTAGTGTTTATTTTTTCGACACCCTATGTTTTGAATACAATAAAGGTATGTTAAATAGATTATGGAAATAGTGGTATGATGTGAGTCACAGGCTTTTATTTAAAATACTAAAAGATTTTATCAGTTACTCTATGCTATGAATGGGTGGGGCAGATAATTGTAGAGACTAGAGAAGTATAATGTACCTATTGTTTCAAGTTAATTAGAGGTTTTTTAAATTTAATTATCTCTTGAAATAAAATGTCTATGTCAAGGAAATAACCAACGAGGTAGCTGGTTGGTGCTACCTAATTGATTAATTTTTAACCAAATTCAATATTCAATTCGACTGCATTTTTTTTGTTTTTCTTTTTGTGTGTGTTACGCGATTATTCCGACATTGTGAACTTGACTTTGACTTTGATGATTCTTTTTTTTGTTGGAAAGAGGGTACCCCAGTAGTGGTCCCCCTTTCAAATTTGAAGGAAATATTTCACCTCTAACGGTGACAAATTAGGGGATGAATTTGGTTTATTGGCTTCACCCACTTTCCAATTTCAATAAAACTTTGCAAATTGATGTAATTCCACTCACTTTTCACTTCGGTTTTTTTTAGTACAAATGTTATAATTGTCGAGATTGGTTAAATACCAATGTCGATATCGACAAAATGGTGGTTTACTAAACGCAAATTAGGATGATCCCTGTGGACGTTTGAAAAGGGATGAGGTAAAGTCGATAGACTCTTAGTTTTATTTGTCTAACGTATTCTGAACGACGTAATATATGTGAACTGTTTTGTATTATATTGATGGCATAAATTGCAATTTCAATAGATGTTTTAGTAAATTTGAAAAGACGTTTATCATATCATTAATTTACAGGGTTCATGAAAGTAATAACACTGACATATTAATTCATTGCCTACGATTAAAATTCACACTTATGGGTATAAGTGTGAATTTTAATCGTAGGCAAAAAAATATATTTTTCAGCTCCTTCAGGCACAGTGCTTAAATTTTCCGGTTTGTCCAGGCCAGAAAAAGCTTTATGTCCATGTAATAAAAGCGAAAAAATATGTTGCACTTTTTGCTTCGACGGTCCGTGCGGAAACGAAACGCGCAAAGTCCTTTTCGCTTCACAAGGTCCTAAAGCTTTTTTGGCTGGTTTAATGTAATTCCGTGTCGCTAAACGTGGTGACACGTGATGAGTTTGTACCTGAAATTCTTTCATCTGCAATAGATGCGGGCAACTAAGGTGTACAACTGTGCCAAATTGTAATTCGATGTAATGTTAGAGTCTGCGAAAAACAGCCGTGACACAGCAATCATTGAAGTCTCACAATGAAGAAATATTTTTTTACGATTGGCTATGGGAGTGTTAATAAAACACGATTATTTTTTACATATATATTTTTAGGGATTTCAACTTTGCTTACTTTATATGTATAATAAACAAATTTGAAAGTACATAAATAATATTGAAAATAGTTTTTTCTGACACAAGTCTCTCTTTTCAATGGTTCAAAGGTCAAAAGAAACATCTCTATTAAATTAAAATGAAAATTAAATTTAAAAATGAATACTCCTATGATATATACATACTTAAAAATGAAGGCTCTCAACCCTCGTACAACGTGGCAGACACTCTCGCCTGAGAGGAGACCCGTGCTCGGCAGTGAGACGTTTGAATGGGTTGATGATGATGAGATTTATCTTACCGGAAATTGAACTCGGAACCTCTACTAACCACTGGGTTAAGATTAAAAGGTTTAAACTTCTATATTTCGCACTATCCAGAATAAAGCAAACAACGCCTTCAGATTTTTTTTGGTTCACTATAGTAAATAATTTATCATATAGCATGTGGTAACCCTACAATTCTTATCTACAAACACATATAAACTGTCCTTGAAACGGTTTCACGTACTTGAACATTATTTAATGCTATTCTGTATGTAACCCATATCTAACAACATAAAATTTTGTGGAGGCCAAATACTACAGTCAATTACTATTAACTAAGAATTAAATTTAAATGAATATTACTTACATGTTAAGGTGGTTTTTATGTTGATGTATTATTTTATTATAGTTGAGCAATTTGCGACTTGTAACAAAAACAATTTAATTTTAATTCTCATAGAAATGACTAATAAAGAACAAAAAAAAGTTATAATTATAAATACAAAGATAAATAACACTAATCCAGCCGGATCAAAGGAATTTTTCTTCGTGTTCGATCTTTGTATTGATAATTGAATGGCTTGATTTCAAAATTAGCCACATGGCCATTCCAAAGTGACGGGTGGGACATTTGACTCCTTTTTATTAAGTAATTTCTCCATAACCATTGGTTAATTAGACTTGAAATGAAAACATCATGAAGCCAAATATGCAATTCAACCGCGACTATTTATTTACATAAATTTACAACGTTATTTGTACTCAAAACTTTTAATTTTGTAAGTATGACGGGTGGGACACTCACGACACCCGCCTGTTTGAGTTGATGGCTTCATTGCCAAGATCAAGACAAACTATTAATATTTTGTTTAGCAAGTTTTTCATATGAGATGACTTGAATGTTAAAGTTCTATTTTATACATACACCTAATTAATAACTGATCAATTTTAAGGAAATTAATATGTTAAGTTGTGACGGGTGGGACGAGTTACAATTGAATATTCAGAATCAATAAAATTACACTGTTTAATATGAGATCCATTGTTAGTAAACAAATATTTTATAATTTTTGTCTTATTAAGACATTTTAACATTAAAAAAACGAATTAAAGAACTGATAGAGGAATCCTATTATTTTTCTTGAAACACTGTCTATGACGATATGAAATCAAAGTCACGCATGTAAAATGCGTTAATAAATTTGATAAATCCTGCCGCATCCTCGAAGATAGTGTGTCATATCAAAATATATCAAATTTTAGAAGTTTTGCTCGAAAATATAGTTAAAACTACAGTGTAGACAGACTTTTCATGAATTTCCTGATACTAAAAATCATCAGGAAAAATGTTGTTTTTTTAAAGTCTTTTTTATGTGTTAAAATGTTGTAATTATGAGAAGAATTTTAAAAAGTTTGCTTACAAATGATGGATCTACATTTAAACAGTGTATTTTTTTAATTCTGTGTATTCAAATGTAACTTGTCCCACCTATCACAATCCCAATCGTCATAATTTAACACATCAAATGTTAAACTCTGAAATTAAAGTAACTGTTATACCTAGTAAATATCGTAAAAACTCGAATCCATGAAAATACAAACATTTATTCAAAGTAAAAACGTTTAGAAGTGTGTACCACCCATCGCTGTGACGGGTGGGACACACTTTCAAATCTTAATATTTACATTCCTATTTACGCCCAACCAAGCCAAAAAAATTACCCTTAGCATAATTGTTACTTTTACAAAAGCAAATGCCAATAGATTGCATATTTATTGGTTAAAATAAAAATATAGATGTGTCATTGTGACGGGTGGGACTTGAAATGAGTACTTATTGAAACTTTAATAACTACTCGCCATATATACTTCCATGCAATCACTTATCACTGTTTTAAAATTCGTAAATTGTATTTTCTTCGACAGTAATAACTTTTTAGAAAGACGCACATATAACCGCGAAAATTGTTGCTAACATTATAGGAAAAAATGCTTCACTATAGACGACAGCATTATGGCCGCATTAATGAAGACAAAAAATACAATAATTGTACAATATCCGAAAAATCGCATTTATTTCTAATGATTTGATTTATTGGGCGTATTCGAGTCATACAATTAAAACCAAATTGTGTAATTTATTTTTTTGAACCACGGTGTCATTTTCGCTGGAATGGCCCCTAAACCACTGTTTACTTTTTTTCAGTATCGAACAAAAGCTGGTTATTGAATATGGCAGCTCCCGTTCAAAGTACGTTTTGGCTAGTATAATTCAGACGAGGTATAAGATTACTCCTACGTAAAAAACAGCTCTAGTCCCATACAAAAATGGTCTAAAATATTGAATTATCTAATGAATTTATTCCATTTTGTTAGTAAGGTAGGACTTGACTGATATTGAAAATTACTGACTTAGGATTTGACCGATTTTGAATGTTGCTTGATGGATTTGACCATTTCTGTTAATGAAGCAGTTGAAAGGTCAGGGGTGTCAATGGCTGCCTTGTGAATAGGCAACAGTTTGCTTATCTAAGTGATGGAATTTAGTACTAAAATAATTTTTTTATTGAAAAATTAAATTCTTAAAATTAAAATTAAAATTTAGAAAATTAAAATCTTAAAACTGGTTAGGTGTAGGTACCATTAAAATTAGGTCTACGTCATTAAATGGGGTGCTTCCTCCAGTATCTCGCAAATTCCCTCTTCAATTTTATTTTATACTGCTGCTAGTTTAGCAAAAGCTTCTTCTATGACCATACTAAAAGAAGAAAAAAATAGCAAGAAATTTTTAGGAGCTCGGAATGCATGTCATCCAAACCTGAGGTTGAGCACCCCTGCTTTACGAAGGGTGCAAGTTGTAAACATGAGTGACTCAAAAAGTTTGCTTAGCGAGCAATTTTTGTTTTCGTGACTTTCCATGTCAATTTTTGTTGCGGCTGTTTCTTTGACATTTCAGACAGTTTCTGCTATACACACCTCATTTCCCTCCATTATTTTGTTAGTTTTTTAGCGAAACTCGGCATAAAGTTCTTCACTCGACTAAACCGCAAAATCAAGAGAAAACAATGTGGCCGACTCGGCCAAACCAAATACTTAAAGCTTATTGCCTGTGCTGGATTTGACTGATTTTGAAGTGCAAGTGCTTTGGATTTTTAAACCAATTTTAAAACCAACGCGTTCTGTACCGTTTTTCATAGACTTTATGTGGATTTGGCTAGTTTTCAGAAGCACTAAAGTGTAGAGTTCGTTGTTGTGATCTTGACGTAATGTTTAGTTTGAAAATTAGTTTTTTTGGGTTTAGTGGAGTAATTTCATGGTAGTAAAACATCGTGATATCTCGATAAATTCATATTTTTCATATTATTTTTTCTTTCCGTAACTTTAGTAGTAGTAGTAATAGTAGCAGTAGAGCTCCTTGTGAAAGAGTTCGTCCAGGGAAGTACTGCCACCATACCTACATATTTCTGCCGCCAAACAGTAATGTCAGCTTTATTGTGTTCCGGTCTTGAAGGGTAAGGGTGCTGGTGAAATTACAGGCACACAAGACTTGTCAACTTACGTTTCAGGGTGACAGACGCAGTGGCAGTACTATTTAAAGATCTGAGTGACACTGCAACTGTTATGGACAGGTATGTAGCTTACTATCAAGCGCATAACTTGTTCGTACCATTACTTGATATAATATTTTTTTTTAAACTCTGGTTTTAGGTAAATATTTAATAATTTTAAGGGCTCTGCAGTTTAATTGCAAAATAACCTTCATGGTAAGGCTTCACTGTCTGTCTGTCCATCCGTATGTCTTTTTGCGGACATACGCTAATAATGTTAGATTAGCGTATTGTACTTCGGCCATATAAAAAAAATATCCTAAAACTTTTGCTGGACACCAGTTTCTATAAATAATTAATGATTTGTTAAATAAATAAATTTCAAATGTACTATACAATTATACCGGTTATCTGATCGGACCAAGGGGTCTACTGTCGTTCTCCGTCTGAAACAATTTCTGGCAAATAAGTAATACTTACCACCAAATCAAAAAACAATGTCAAGTATGAAGCTTCATTCGTTTTTGATTCGAATTGTTTTGGACGACTATCGGAAGGAGGGACTAACGAGAGTACGGGGCCTGATAAAGAAACCTGTAACACTACGTGAAACTGAGTCTGTTTCTTAAACTTGTTTAGCCAGGAAATGAACCCGGTACCTGTCTCTCTCAAGATTCTTACTTCTACTAAATTGACTTAACCCATTTAGACATTTCTGTAAGCAACGTTTACGTTGCTCAATTTATTCATGCGAACTCCGTCATCGATTGAGTTACCGGTATTTACTAGTTCTGAAACCCGCACCCGGTGTTGTGTTAGCGTTTATGGTATTTAGCCGAATGTAACGCCTTCAGCAGAAAACGATTCGATGACGAAACGACAGAGAACGATCTTTTTTTAGATACGGTCGCGAGTACACGGCGAACTGTCCACCGTTTTTTGTCCTTCACGCTAACTGAGATCAACGCGATTATTATGGTATTTGAAAGTACGAAGGACAAATGGTGTTTGGCGCTCAGAACATTTATTGTCTAAAGCGCGTAAATATAATATAATTAATAATGTATAATGGTGCAGATCGCTAAGTAGTGCGTTTATGGAACTCTACTTTTATGTAAAATGCGTTCAGATGATGCGACTAAATAAATAAAATAATAAATAAAAAAGGCGGTTGAAGCGATGTCTGCTATCTGTGGGCTTGGTTCAAGATGTGCCTAAGTATATATTACTTAAATACTTCTTGTTCTAATCCGCAGACATAGTGTTTGCCCATGACTCATAATGTAGATCTGAGAGTTCTGGTATCTGATAACATATTGTCCAGTGCTTTTATTAACACATTATTCGTGTTCATTTGAATACACGACGTCACGAATGATCTCATACAAAACGTGCCCTTTGTTTGGGTATAATGTCGAACGCAGCTACAATCCCGTCAATGGACGTCAATACTTCACCCTTTGAAACGACAACTTAGCCGGTATCGTATTTCAATTTACTTAAGTACTTAGTGGACTTATCGGTTTATGCAAAATGTGGTATATTGTCGCCTCCTACATGAAGGAGGAGTATTGGTCGAAGGGTACCATTTAACGGCGATTCCGATGCAGGTTACCTGACACCAGATTGCGCCACACGACACCGGCAAGTGCACTTCGTGTAGATTAGTTTAGTTTTTTTTAATTTTATATCTATGTTAGGCCTTAAGATATGTATTATATGGGTCATGTTACCTGATTTAAAAGAATAAAAAAAATGTTTCCAAGAAATATTTACAGGCGATAGATTGGTCTCGTACCAATGCTATAACATCCACAAGTTGATTTGTTTTCATTACTAAAAAATGGTTGTACATTTTCTAGTAATGATAACCCATAATCAAATAAAAAAAATATTCCTCTTAATTATCGAGGCAGCGCAGATGACCGAAATGGCTTGTAATCACCGCAAACAATGGCGCATCTAATTTTCTGCCATTCGTGCCGTAACGTCCGCATGCTATACGACCTTTTATAACACCGCTGACTTTTGAATACACGTGGTTTACTTAATTCGTTTAGAAGAAAAAGTTACAATTAAGATCGCTCTTATTGCACCTTAGCGTCTTATCAGTCTTACCATTCAGTCGGGTCTAGGTCAGAGGCGCCTACCAACTTGGCCGACTAATAAATCATAATAGCGGGGAATTGGATAAGTGCACCGTGTCTTCCTATAGCCTCGTGGACGGCTTGACCCTCGCACAAAGGGAAGCCGCTATATACGATTAGGTAAGGAGTAGCGTATTCGAGGTATCAGGATGTACATGTGTGTTGCTGGGCTTTCTTTATCATGTTAACGAAAAAATATTTATGTCCCGTTTTTTATACTCATATCTCCTTGGACTTTGTTTTTATTACTTTGTAGCGTCTAGGGTTGCTAGGTCCGTATAGCCGGACAGGTCAGCCAGTGTAGTCGGATATTTGGGTAAAAAGTTCGGACACCTTACATTTTTGAGGATTTTGAGTCGTGGGTTTATATATTTTTTTTTAATGTATAACTAGGTTTTTAGATCATTTATCAAAAAGTCTTATTAAATTTTAATAATTTAACAATAAAATTGATTAAATCAGTCGTCTTTATTGTTAATCATCTATTATTGCAACGGCTATTCATCGAAATCAACATTAAACAAATAACTTGGTTAAATATAAAAAGCCGGACACTGTCTAATTTGGCCGGACACGCTTCAAAAAGCCTAACTATGTCCGGCTTCATCCAGACAACGCCGGGCAACGCTAGTAGCGTCAATGGAATTTGCCAAACCGCTATTAGATGTAGGAATAGGTAGATGGGTACCGTTAGACAACTGTATCTCCTATACTAGGTTTCTTGCTAACGCTATTGTTTAATCCATTGTTTTGTGGCTGCGGTAGGCCTTTTATAGTTTGTTTACCCTGGTTTTGTGGTGCTAGGAAGTTGGCATCTTATTTCGCGGCTGATTCATCAGATTTCTAGCACGGTTGATTCATAGTTGGTTAGATTCTTTACACATTTCTAACATTTGTTTTGGTTATCACCTCAACAAGTCGACAATTTGTGCAATAAAGTGCACTGTACGTGTACGGATAAGACGCAGGCTGTTTTTCCCAACCCACTAGTGCAGGATTTTTAGCCACCCGATTACTACCGGATCTCGGCTGCCACTGTTAGTGGGACGTAGGGAAGGTTTTCTCAAAATCGTCTCTGGTGGAAGCTTGCCTATATAATGGGGATTTTCGGAGTAAATATATCCAAAATTCCCTCGGACAAGGAATTGAAACCAAAATGTAATACCAACAGAGAATTGATTTTATATACTCGTATACCGATTTGGCTAGTTAAATACTCAGGGGTTAATAATCTGGATATTCAACCTTTACACCTCTCGCATTTTTTTGGCTACTTTTGAATTATTACTCAACTTGACCGAATTCTTTCCAAAGAAATATTTCAAGAATGCCAATTCCTTAGACAAGTCATTTCCTCCAAAGCAACGCAGAAATAACTCAGAGCAATCGTTTGATGAGCTAACTCACTCCTTGTATCTAAATTTAGACATTCTCAAAGAAGTTTATACATATATCTTAAAATTTGTAACGTTAAATCCATGGTCTGCTTATTTTAATACGTACGTAGTTATCTTCAAGAATTAGTTTATGTTTAGTACTAAAAAAATTAAATCTTTGCATTGCAGGATCATTGTAACTGTACGTAACCTTATTTTTCTGCAATGAAAATAATGTATTGAGTTCTTAGGTTAAATGAAACTATTTTTTCGGTTCTAAATCGCGTACAAAATTACAAAAAGATATATATCTTTTTTCCATCAAAACCAATGTTTCGAGCCCTTTACCGTCAGACAGTCACTCGTAACCATGGGACCACTAGGGCTTGAACTATAGGGCGCGACTTGCGCGAGTACGACATAAAGCGCGAAATAATGTCTCGCGCTTTATGTAGCACTCGCGCAAGTCGCGTCCAATCGTGCTAGCCCTACTGTAAAGGGCCCGAAACGTTATTGGTTTGTTTGAAAACACAAATACCTATTTTATATATAAATATAAAATACCTATTTTGCATTTTATATATGTATGAAGGATTTAGATCTGAAAGAATAATTACTTTTACAATATATAATAGAAATACTAATGTATTTATATTAGTTTTTAGGAACTCGCACGTATATTTTTATATATTACAGAAGTAGAAAACAATCCATAACTACCCATTACTTTGTTAATGTTAAAGTGTTTACTATTTGCTGCAATAGCGAGTAAATGCAAATGCGCTCGTTAAATATAGGTTTATTGTCATCCTCAATTTCGTATCTAGTAATGGTTTCATTTAAATATGGAGGTATATTTATCACTGAAGTGCGAGTTCAGTAATTGGTCAGGCATATTCGTGGAAATTGTATTATCAATTATTTATAAGTTTTTTTTTCGTAAGTGTGATGTGAGTTGACGTGATACATAAGCCTGCATGGGCATTTGTATATCGATTTAGGGATGCAGGTTTAATTTATGCCTTATGTGTTGTGGTTTAGATTTCAATTGTGGATTTTGATTTTTCTTTTTCCCGTTTATTACATAACAATAGTTAGTTTATTTACTGAAAACATGGTATAACAGAACAAAAACAGTGCTAAGACAAACTTGTTTTACATATATTGAACAGCATGCAAATGTGTAGTTATAAAAGTTAATTGACTACTACAATAATAACAATGTCTCAAGTTACAAATTTACAAATTGAGTATGTCAAGAAAAAAATATGTAGAGATCTTTTACATCGTATTTTCTCTTAAATATTTCGTTTGTCATAATTTAACCACTTGTATAATTAAATAGATTAAAACCGGCGCTTTGTGTAAAAACCCGAGCGGGTTGATTGGCTTTTAACCCACTGCCCATCTCTGGGTATATTGGTTACTTTTTGTGTGTTTATAACCATTATAGGTTATGGCACAATATCGGTGATGGTTACGTTCCACAGTCCATAACTGAGTCATATATCAATTGGAAATATTTGTTTAAAATTGATTTGTCTTTACTTTTTTATTATATCGCCGTCGAATAAAGTATTTTGTTTTATGACGGAATTTTGGAAGCGATTAATTCTTGCACTCCATGAATGTGTATTAAATACGTAATTAAAAAATTCAAGTAACTTTACCCGTTTACTGACCCAACTATCCACCAAAGCGAAAACGAAAGTTGAAAATAGGTTTAAACAGCCGATTTCTTTATATTTTTACTTATACGTATCCACGTATAGTCCGTCATTTTTGGAGACGGGGAAAATGACATTTACAGGGTTACCAGTTTTCGTTAAATTATAAATAATTATTGTTGACAATTTTATCGATAAATACTGGAGAAGGTAGAATTTTGCAAAAAAGCTGTATGTGTTGTGAATGTTATCCTCTTTTTTATTCTAATATTTATTTATTAGTGGACAACTAATATCGAAATCAATTCGTGAAGTACAGATGCACGTTCTTATTCTAATGCAAATTATTGCCCCATTGTAGACAATACAATAACAGATAAAACATCCGCATAGAACAGCTGTAGGTGCAGATAGTAATGGAAATGTCTGCAATCCTGATGACGTATACTACGTTTTTATATTTATCAGTTTTTACATTTTAATAATCTTAATTTATATTCAGACGAATATATTTAAAAAAATAAAAGCGATGGTAACCCAGTGGTTACCATGACCATTTATTGCATAAGCGTAACTAATATCGATAGTGGATATAATATTTATCGATTGCAATCACTAGTTGTTTGCATGCGGTCACCACTTTTCCGCAATAAATTGTCATTTACTCAGTATTAAAGAAATACACATCTCCTTTTTAATTTAGAGAACATTCGGCCTCTTCAATGTAGAGGATTTAAATAAAATGTAGAATAGACGAGGGCTTGGCCACAATTTTACCTGATGTTAAACGACGGTGTGGCCGACGATGTTACGCGTTTATCTAGTAATAGCCTGCCTAATCAGTGTAGCCTAGAATAGCTCCAAATTGTATCTTTCGTGAAATAGATGCCTTGCGTATTACATTTCTTAGACCTACTCATCAGAAAAGATTTGTCGCAGTTGCAGCACGTGAGACTTTCCTTCATAAAGCTTTCGTGGTTTTGAATTATTATAACTAACTAAGGAACAATGAATAATAATTACTCTATTGGGTACTTTTAATTATTGTAATCTTTATTTTTAACTGATTACTCATGGTTATTCCGCTCGTAAGCATGTTCAATTTATATTGATTTGCCATTGTTTACCATTGCATTGATTGACAAATAGGGTGTAAACTGATCGGGCTATCACTAAATTGTAGTCTTGAGACGATGCATGAATAACATGTTGATGTTGTTATTATTTTTTTTAATGTAAATTCGGAATCAGAAAGAAATCATATTTGGTAATAATATAAAAATTAGCTGTAATAATTATTATAGCTATTTATATTGTTTGTTTATGTCTCATAGTTTTTCGCCTGATATTTTTTTTTTCACACTTTCCATCTTTCTAATCTCGTGTCCAAATTTCATTATTATGATGTTATAAATTACGCTATTTTAATTTTTTTTTGTAATTGGCCGAAACGTAACTAACTGCGAACAGCCAAGAAAAATAAAGAAATAGTTGTAAAGGCGCATTAGGGCCGGTTCACACATGGTTCAGAGGACAAGCGTTAGCGTTTCAACCAGGACTGGGCAAAATTCATGCTGTTTCATTTAAAATATAAATTACAGAATATTTTCATGAGGTGTATTACAAATATCAAACATAAAATCTGGTATTTTGTCCTCAACTATTTAAAATACAAAATACATTAGTCATTACTAACTGGATTCCACGAAAGTATTAGTAATAGCGTGTGTGTGTATATTGAGTGAGCATTCGTTATAGAAAGTTTAAAAATATTAGTATTTAGTAACGATTGTAAACCTCATTAGTTTTATTTGTAAAAAGATAGAACAAAAGATACATAATTTAATGTGGGCTCACGTAGTTCTCACAGAGGGCCAGTGAGCATCTTCGTAGGTATATGTTGTGTATATATATTGAGAATATTTATGATACCAAACACTGACTTATTATTAAGGGAATAAATATATGTCACTATCGAAATCCTCATTTTTAAACAAATTGACGTCCGTAATCCCTGGTTCTCTGCGGAGGAATTTGCGATCAAAAATGTAAACAAAGGTGCCAATGATAACTGCTTGGAGGCTGAAATAGGTAAGGTGACAGTATTTTCCTGAACGAACTCTTTTACGAGGAAATCTACTGCACTTATGCGGCAAATTTCGTACATATGGCTTAACGCCTTCTGCGCTTTACTAGAGTGGTAGAGCTGGGAAAGTAGCCAGTACAGGAAAATGTACAACTTCGCTTCTGAATGGTTTTTATCTTGTACCGTTATGTATTAATAGCTGTGGTAGTTACCGCGGAAATCTTAAGAATTATAAACTGGTAACATGTTCCTTTTACTACACTAGTATACTTTGTATTATACAGGCCCTTGTCTAGTAGGTAGTGTAGTACGTCGTAACATCATCTACGCTATGTCCTTGACTATCACATCATATTACTTAGTTAGTGTTTTATAATCAAATGACCTATAAAGATGTTACAAAATGTTTAAATGATTGATGAAGAATTAACTGTTACTCTGATTTCGTTTAATTAACCAAATTTTATTTTTATAAATTTATATCAATGCATGTTTATATATTTACTTTGTTTTTGAAGTTTTATAAATCATTTGAACCGAAGTCAGTGATGAGCATACTTATAATTTTGATACATAATATGAACAGTGAAAGACGTAATCGCTAAATGTAGTTCTCTTGGTTTTACCAATAAAGAAATAAATACCAATAATATGAGAAGTCCTTAGAAAAGATTAAGGTTTTTTTTTATTTATAACATCAAGTGCCTGGACGAACAAGTCGTGTTTTCGTCGTTAGTCGTTTATGATTGCAAAGATCTGAGGGGCACTACCACTGCGCCTGTCACCCTGAGACATAAGTTGTCAAGCCCCATGTGCCTGTAATTTCACCAGCACCCTTACCTTTCAAAACCGGAGCACAGTAATGCTGACATTACTGCATGGCGGCAGAAATAGGTGAGGTGGCAGTACTTCCCTGGGCGAACTCTTTCACAAGGAGCTCTACTGCTGTTGTAAGTTTTTGACTGAAAACAGTTTTTAACGCTAATTTTATCATTACAATGACTAATACGCATCACATTTATCGACACGCAGTCGCGTAAAGCTGGTTAGAAAAAGTTTTAAGTCCATGAAATAAGAGCGAAGAAGAAGCGCGTTTCTCATTGGCTCGTACGACGTGCGTAACTCCGCATGGGTCCTCAACGAATCAGCTGACTACAAATGTCCGATCGCGTCCGTACGCAGCCGACGACGGCTGACGATGGCGGCGTCAATATTGGACAAGTGTGGTACAACAAGAGCGCCTCAAGCCGATTTCGTGTCAACAATTTTGTCGCCTTTAATAATGCCTGTATTTGTATACGAGGTATAAGAAAATGTAGTTGTAAGAAAAACACTGTAAAATTACAATACTACTTAGTTTGAAAACGAGATGAATAGATAGTAATATGGTCACTTCATGGTCGATATTCTTTTTATCAGTTGCATACTATACATTACAATGAACAACATTTCATCGACAATTCCGATCGACTTCACCTTCTTCTTAGTGCGCCACTTCTCTACGAAGGTTGGCAACCATCGTGGCTATTCTCATTTTTGAAGCTGCCGCACGAAAGAGGGTACGAGTGCTAAGGTGGAACCATTCTCTCAGATTCTTTAACCAAGAGATTTTCCTTCTGCTACAACTACACTTTCCTTGTATTTTTCCCTGCATTATTAGTTGAAGAATCCGGCACCTTTGCCCCTTATTACGTGACTAAAATACTGCAGCTTCCTTTCCTTTACAGTTCTGAGTATTTCCAACTTTTTTCCCGTTCGTCGAAGAACCTCAATATTAGTGACCTTTTGTAACCACGACATGCCAGGCATACCTCTGTAGAGCCACATCTTAAAGGACTCCAGTTTTGAGCATAATGCTGGGGTCAAGGTCCGATACTCCGTACCAAACAGCAAGATACTGAAGACATAACTCCACTTCACTCCACCTCGACTTCACCAGAGAGTTGTAAAAGTTAAAATAGTCGTATCTGTTTTGTACTTGTCGTTTTAAGTTAATACGCATCGCAACGACATTCATTAAGATCCTACATTACAGAATGAATGAATGAATGAAATACTCTTTATCGCACATTAAAAATTACGTTGACAAAACAGAACAGTAATGTAAGTATCACAGAGTAAGATAATTAACACACATAATAACTGATAACAGGCGGCCTTATTGCTAAGTAGCAACAGAATATCGAAGTCCTCGCTATTCGTGACATGTAAATGCCTGGATCTTATTATTATATTCTATTAATATATTTTTCCTGTAATACACAAGTAAGACTTTATTGCACACAATTAAAGCGCGAATTTTTCCTTGAGTGAGAGATAATTTCCAGTTATGAAAAAGCAAATACAATGTATTAATAAGGGAATTAGTAAAAACAATCATGTATTTGGAAAAATAAATCCTCAGATCTGACTTTAAAACTAATAATACTGGAATTCCCCAAGGTTCCTTCCTAGGTCCGTTGATGTTTCTTCTCTATATTAACGATGACATTAACAATCTTTCACGGACCATTGACCATAAATATGTGTAATTTATCAAGGCAACAACATTAATAATAAAATGTGAAAACAAAGAGACAGTTAACACCGCCATAGCTACAGTAGGTATTGAGAGTTGAAAGGACATTAATGACTTACATTGTCATGAGTAAAAGTAAATTTGAGACTCCGTAATACGTATGACTCAAATCCTATACGAGTGAAAGTTCATCGTAATGTGGACATTGCTGACTAAATCAATGTAATTTAACGTTCTAGGGTTGACAAACATAATCATCTTAGCATCAAGCTCATTTGTTGCTTGATGAAGTTGTTCTGAAGGCTGATCGTGCTGTGTAGTCTGTACCAGCTATGGTTTCTTACAGGCAACTCGTGTTTGCGCGATCTGTCGCGCGTGTTTTCATGAGCTGCTACGTATTGTTCAATAAGCTGAACGTACCACCTTTCTCATGCGTTCACATCAGGGATATGTGTGTATTTCTAAACAATCATAAATATTATAACACACATGTGTTATAATATTTATATAGGTATAGACATTCAAGAGCAAACTTGAGTTAAAATTATGTACCTTTTGAACAAACCTCGATGCCGTAAGTAATTTGCGCATTGCTCTTAAAAATAAATGTATTTTTAAAGTTACAAATGCTAAAGAAATAAAGTCGTATTGCATTGACTTCAATTGCATCATCTACAGAATAAATTAATATTCTATGAATACTTGCACGCAGATTGCCGGCAGGTTCGATACGATGTACCTAATTTTACAAAGATCTATTTAGTTATTGAGTTCTGACGAGAACCGTCTTCTATTCTTGCACGTCGTACAGCATGGTAGTCAAAACATTCAATCAATATCATTTATAAAGCAATGTAAATATTCTTCGTAAATACGTGTACGTCCAATTTGTTATAAGTAAACGTTTACCTTTATTGGAACAATATATGAATTTGGTAGATGGGATAACCTTGAAAAACATCTGCTTATATCTAGTACAACGAATAGATAATTGCACAGCGCAATGCAATTAGATGTGTATATAATGTATATTTATCGTAAATAATAATGAATCTAGATATGTTTTGTGCATATACGAGTAGTTGTTAAACCCAATTATTGTACAATCCTTAAAATGAGGCTAAATTCTATCTGTTTATTCCGTTCTCATATAGAAATGAATACATATAAATAAATTGGTACCTATCGTGTGTGCTTAATTTTCTTTTAATTTTAGATCTAAATGGTAGATTCGTTGTAATTTCAGAACATTATGGTATTTTGTTTCAGATGGAAGCTAAACCTGAAGATTATGTTACTGAAGAATCCGAAGATGGCATGGATAGCGACGATCCACTTACCGCCACAGACACTAAATATGGAAAGAGTTTCAGGTCTGCTTAGCATTTGTGCTGGATTTACACAAGTTATTTATATACATTGATTTAAGTAAAATTTACTTTTAAATTGATCGCTATTATAATGCCAGAAAAAGTTTTCGTTTAAGTAGGTAAATAAATTTAACTCATCACTGGACTAGGAGCCCCCTGTTGGGCACCAATGATATATATATCTTTTCTTCACAGGCATTTCACTAGAGAAGCGTTACCTAGACTCGACAACTACAGAAACGTGCTATCTCTCCACGCAGCGCCAAGACCAACACTTGATGAGCTGCACAATGCTTCACTATCGCGTAAGGTGAGTCTTCATTTCTATTGTAAGACTTGTCATTGAATAAATTGGAATATATCTATTTAGTGCTTATTCAGCTATAATATTACTGGTCGAAAGCATCGAGTAGAATCGGTAAAAGATAACAAGGTCTTAGAAAGGTAGGGTAGGAAGTTTGCGGAGAAGAATATGGTTTTCAGCAGATTTGCGTGGTGAACACTAAACTATTCGGCCCTTAATGCCAAGGTTTTGATACCTGTAGTCTGAGGGTAGCATTTACTGTTAAAATCAAAGACAAATAATCTTTATTTCATAGGTAAGCAAATTACACTTCAAATTACACTTGAAATCGTCATACTGATTAAACTCTATTGCTCATTCGTGAGGCAGATTCCCCTGAGAAGAATGAGTAAGAGACTAGTTGCATTTTGTAAATACACATTTGAATACATTTATCATTACTATATTTAATTACGTCTTAGATCGAGACTACATGCAATAGCTAAACGGGTCACTAACACGGATTTAACGTCCATGTACGCAGAAGCTATGTAATAAATAACCTTATAGTATAAAGTTTTTGTTTCACTATAGTTTTAAACCACGTAAATGGCAAATTTTGAATATTAATCGGAATTTTATACTGAAAAGGTATACAGCGCCCCATGAGTTCAATAAAACAACAAATTTAGGATGCTGCTGGGGCAGTCGCGCTACTACAGTCTAGAACGCATCAGCTATTTACACTGAGATGTGTACGGTAGAGGCCGTGATTCGTAAACGCCAGGACTTTTTGCTGCAGTGGGTGCGCTGCGCGCCACCGCCACCAAGTGCTTGGCCTGGTAGTCGACAAGGTCGATGGTCCAATTTAACCGCATTGCATTTACACGATCTAGATGGGTAGCCAAATAGATATTTTGTTTCTAACGCATTGTGGATTCAATTTTGAAATGAATGATTAGTTGATTTTTGTTACACATCTACAAATGCAAATGATCAAACAAGTTAAAACGATGCGATTTCCATCACAGTGAAGTACATTGTATTTTGAGTTTTAAATGGTGCTAATAAGTAACAAGTTCGGAAGTTGTGACTGCGTGTGTCTTGACTTTGAATGTTGTTAATAAGACCTTTGTAATTTTTGATCACCTGATATATCTATTATAAGAATATCACGAATGCATTGCGGTTGTTTTGTTCAGGCATGTTTTTTCGTGTATTTTTAATAATTCGGAAGTAAGGTAAATAAGCTTTGACGTGGGTACGACGCAGTAATCTTTCAAATAGATTGTAATTGCGACCTCTCATTAATTAATTGGTCTGCTTTGTGCAGGTACAAAGCTGGACCTGACGTTTGCGTCGGTCCTCTTATGTACTTAGTGTAATGATACCTTCGTGTCTACTCCTACGAGTAATCATCACTCAGAAATAGGACCAATGTGACGTCATTCGTATTTAGACTACTGATTAAGAGCTGTTAGGTACTTTATGGGCCCAGTAGGGCAGGGACAATATTAGAGGTGTTTTATACATACATGTTTAAAAAATCTGGATTTACAGTTATCGCTTAAACTTTGCTATCTATTCTATATCATTATAATCTATTTAATTACATATTTATTCATTGTTTAATATCAACAACAACATGTTCAAGTGAACATGTTTTCAGTTATACATTAAGCTATTATTTAAATAATTGGAAGTTGAACTAACAGGATGAATTTCGTCCAATAAGTTCAACTTTTCAGAAAAGTTGTGCCTAGTTGAACTTATTGGAATATTTGGGTCCGATTAGTTCAACTGATTGAACTTATAGTTGAACTTAGTGGAATAGACCTTTTATTTTTATGATATATTTTATATGATTTGAATGCTTTATTGATATCATTTGTGATTGTTAAGTTGCATTATACCGAAAGTAATATTAGCAATCGAAACTTGTATGGCAAGCACGTCTTGGGAAAGTTCCACTGTTTAACCAGTTCGAGACTAAGGCGATTACGCACGGGCATGCCTGCCTCAGCGATCTTGTAACGCTTGTCACATTGATTTGTATGGAGTCGCTTACAGCAAAACACACAGCTGTCGAGTCGCGGAGTCATGCGTGAATGCGATAGCCGTGTGTGACGCTTTGATTTCATACAAAGCAATGATATGTTAATGTATGTTGCTGTGTACAGTCAACGCCTGAGAATCGTCTTAATCGACCCCGATAACTTTCCATAGGTTCAAGTTCTAAATTAATAATAACTTTCCGTTGAGTATTTGATAAGGAGAATTCGATTCTCGAAATGTAATTGATTCATGAACTGCGTGCTCTGGGTAACTTGTGTCCTTTAGTAAATTCAAATTCAAAAGTAATCTTTATTTCATAGGTAGGTAAGTGTAATTCACTTAAAATCGTCATATTGATTAAACTCTACTGATCATTCGTAAGGCAGATTCCCCTGAGAAGAATGAGCAAGAAACTCTCGGGGAAACTCTTTGTAAATATGTACTGCCACTTTACCTATTTCTGCCGCCAAGTAGTAATATGTGCATTACTGTGTTCCAGTTTTGAAGGGTAAGTAAGGGTGCTGGTGAAATTACAGGCATATGGGACTTGTCAACTTATGTCTCAGGGTGACGGGCGCAGTGACAGTGCCCCTCAGATCTTTGCGATTTAAAGCTCTGAGTGGCGCTGCAACTGTTATGGACAGGCGTGTAGCTATTTGTTCGTCCCATCACTTGATATTATACAAAAAAAGATCGTTTGTATACATTCATCATTTACAATTTATACTTATATTTATCATTGACAACCTCAGACGCGTAGGTCCCGGGTCCATTCTCGGCAGGACAAATTTGGGAAATGAATTTTTCTGAATTGGTTCTGATCTGGGTGTTCTGGCAAGTGCCCCAGTTCTCTGGTACTCATAGTACAGGGAATCCCCTAGTTTGAAATCAGATGATTGGTATGGTTGTTTGGCACATTATATATATATATATATTACTACTGTACTTTCAAGTATTTTTATATTTTTGCGAAAAAATGCTTCTGGTGCCTTGGGCTTCCCGGAACTCGTGTCCAATATTTCTTTTATAGCCCCTACAAACTCCCTTGGGTTTAATCATTGAGTGTATAACCAGAAATAGGGAAGATAGATAAGGGCATCCATCCCTGGCAACTCATCAGGTAAATGGGCCTTATATCACTTTTAAATATCAACTCTCGTTTGCGCTGAAATCACAAATTAGTAAACAGAAATAGTACAGCGCCAACGACTGACCTGTGTGTACGTCTCCGTATATTCCAAATAATTCTGTATTTATTGTAACAAAGATAATAATGATAACTCTAACAATGGGGGTTGTTCAATTCGGTGGTGTGGGAAAAACAGCAAAACATCTAATTACAAAACAGACGGAATCACATTTCATCGATAATTGAATATGTAATTTTTCAATTACGTATTACGTATGTACCATTATAGCAAAGCTCAAGTTAAACTAGTCGATTTGAAGTGAAACTATTGACGACACTCGTCAATTGTTACGAATTCGGGCTGACCAATCGGAAGGCAGTTGTCGCAGTAATGATTTGGCAGAATAGTTTTCAAGCAAATTAAATGACATTTCCTCTCTATTTCTGGTTATATACTCAATGGGCTTAACTCACTTTTGTGCGTACTCTTCGAATTTTCGGCGGAATGCATATCTCTTGCGTGCGAGTAATAGCTTCAATGTATTGTCCAAGCAGGTTGACCTTTTTGACACTAGTTATGCATCGGTGAAGCGTCTTATTAGTAGTTTTTTCTTTGGCGAGTAGGTATTTACTAAGTGTTGCGAAAATATCGTTACCTATATAGTATAGTTAGTTATATTTATTATATTAGTTATACAGGGTGGAAATTTGTAATGCCACCTGGAGGGAAAGTACTCTAAATACTGGAGATATAAATTTTTACTTAAAGGAAACATTCCTTTATTTTTTAAAAGAAATAATACTGCATTCAAAGATTTTCGAAAATTGCTAGCCACACGCGGTAATCGAACCCGCTAAAATCTAAAAAAAAAAATGCGCCCCGTACTTTTATTAAATCAATCGATAGGGTCAATTATGAGGATGAAATTTCTCTTATAAACCATGAAATCTGGAGTTATAAATTCAATGGGTCAAGATAAAGCACTTTTACTCAAAGGTCCATCAGATTACTTGTTAATTATCGTTGACATCATTTATCTATTAAAATGACGAAGTACTATTTAGATAAGAACATTGTAATTTGCACATGTTTGTAATGCAGACTTTGGTCATTCATAGATTTTCGAAAATTTCTAGCAACACGCGGGAATCGAACAACCATATTTCTCATAATTCCGCACCAAACGTTGAAAGAGAATCTTACTTGATTGTTAGTTTCATGAACACGAACAGGATTCACTCGAGACCAATAATGGTTATTGCGGCGGTTGTACATGCCGTTATTACTGAAGTTGGTTTCGTCAGACCATACAATGTTATTCAAAAAATTCGGGTTACGGTCAACTTCTCTTAGCATGTTTTGACAAAATTTAAGTCGTCTCTCACAATCCCCAGCCGGCCGTCACGATAACATTTATACTTTATACTTTTTAAGCATTTGAAATACGCGAGTGTGGTTCGTTCCAATATCTTCTGCAGCATCTCTGCTTTAAGCCTTTGGAAATGCTTCGAAGTATTTTAAAACTCTCTCTCATCTGAGCGTTGTCCCGGTTGCGTCCTCAGCAGTGTTGCTGCGAAGCCCGGGGTCCGCTTTCCTGCCTTTTCTCCTCCACTTTGCACGTTCTTCGGCATCCTTAGTGGTGAGACCATTGGCACGCATATCACCCTTGGCGACGTCAAGCCAGCACTTCTTGGGTCTGCCCCTTCTACCGGGGCCCGGCGGAGGCGGCATAGCCAGACATTTGTTTCCCACGTAGTATGCCGGTTTCCGTAAGATGTGGCCGTACCAACGTAGGCGGCTTTCTTGCAGTTTATCTGCAATGTCACGGACGTGAAGGCTGCCGCGGATGCGGGAGTTTCTGACACAGTCTTTCCGTGAAACTCCACACATCCAGCGCAGCATCTTCATTTCCGTGACACGCAGCTCCTGCTTATGGCGCTCAAGTACGGCCCACGTTTCACTACCATATAAAAGGACAGGCCTAATGATGGATTTATAGACCTGTCCTTTCAGCTTAACCGGCATCTTGGGGTCACAAATGACACCAGTCACCTCACGCCACTTTGCCCAAGCGGCTGCGATTCGGGCTCTGACGTCGCAGTCGATGTCTCCGGACGCGCTGAGTACAGATCCCAAGTATTTAACTGGCCCGTAGGCTCGACCACGTCTTCGCCTATGCGAACGGGTAGGGGATCTGTAGCGTTGCAGACCATGTACTCAGTCTTCGCCACATTTAGTCTCAGACCGCCGTTCTCAAGCGACTCCTTCCACAAATTCACTCGTCGTACCAGTCTCCCTCTATCCGCATCCGCCAGCGCAATATCGTCAGCGTACATAAGCATCCACGGGGGTTGCTCATGCGTGTCTCGGATGGAGCTTGAGACCTCGTCTAATACCACGCTGAACAGATAGGGACTGAGAACTGAGCCCTGGTGAACTCCGACTGTGACAGGGAAGGGTTTAGTGTCACCAACAGCAGTCCTAACCATGGAATCGGAATCGCGGTACATGTCTCGGATGATGTCAATATAAGCTTCTGGTACCCCTTTGGATCTCAGTGCCCACCAGATCATTACACGGGGGATACAGTCGAAGGCCTTCTGCATGTCAAGAAACATGAAATGCAGAGGCGTATTCTTCAATCTGTATTTCTCCATGATGACCCTTAGGGCAAAAACAGGATCCATGGTCCCAAGACCAGGCCGAAACCCATACTGACCCTCCGAGACAGCACTCTCCTGTCGGATCCGAGAGTCTATTATACGCTCGAAGAGCTTCATGGTGTGGGACATGACCTTTATGCCCCTATAATCGCCACACTCCTGCACTGATCCCTTCCCTTTGAAGACTGGAGTGATAATACTCAGTCTCCATTGGTTAGGGATTTTACCGGTGAAGAGCACGCGATTAAAGAGGCCGGTAAGGATGCCCACACCACGGGGACCCATTGCCTTCCAGGCCTCGATGGGAACCCCATCGGCTCCGACAGCTTTCCGATTCTTCATGCGACGAAGAGCTAAGTGGACTTCCTCAGGCGTTACCGGTCGCACTAGTCCCTGATTTGGAGGGAGGACCGGTGGCTGTACCTCTCCGTGCTGCTGATTCAGCAACTCGTGGAAATATGAGCGCCATCTCTCCTTCACCGCGTCGACCTCGCATATAAGGTTGCCATGAGAGTCTTTAATGCAGCGACACTTGGAAATATCTTGTGCCGCTAAGACCCTCGAACGTGCCAGCTTAAAGATAAGCTTCTGCCCCTCAGACGATTCCAACTTGTCGTACAACGGCTGCAAGTGGTCCCATCTGGCTCTGGCTACAGCTTTCTTAGCGGCACGTTTGGCATCCCTATATGCATCGCGGTCTTCAGAAGATCCGGACGCTTGCCACGTTTTGAAGAGGGCTTTCTTCACCCTCACCTCCCTCTGGACTGTGTCGTTCCACCACCAAGTTTCTTTGTCACATTTGCGACCACCCTTGGACAAGCCCAGCACCGCTTTCGCCGCCTCAGATATGGCAGCCTGAATGTTGTCCCAGTGGTTCTGGACTAGATCACCTTCAGTATCGGCGCATTTATCGCCGATCGCTGAGATGAACTCCTGGGACGTGGTACTATCAAGCCGCCACCATCTGATTTGGCGTCGGCAGCGCTCAGCGGGCTTGTCGACCGGCTTTACGCAGAGATCCATGACAAGAAGACGGTGTTGCGCAGTGAGACTCTCACCTGGTATGACCTTGCAGTTGGCCACTTTGCTGATATGGTGTCTCCTGGTGAGTAGGAAATCGATTTGGGTGGCGTGTCCGCCGCTCCTGTAGGTGATTAAATGCTCGGGGTTCTTTTTAAAGAACGTGTTCACGATGGCGAGGTCGGCCGCCGCACACGTTGTGAGGATGTCTCCTCCCTCCGCGTTGCGACTGCCGTACCCGTAGCCACCGTGGACCCGCTCGAACCCTTCGCACGCCTCACCCACATGACCGTTCAGGTCGCCACCCAAGACGACTGCCTGCGCCAAAGGAATGGCACTCAGCACTTCCCCGAGTTGATCCCAGAACCTCGCCCTGTCCGTGTCGCTGCAACCGGCCTGAGGTGCGTAGGCGCTTATCAAGTGGGTCACGACCCCTTCAATAAGCACCCTCACTACCATAAGCCGGTCGCTAAAGCGTTTCACTTCCAGGACGTGATCGTGAAACTCCTCGGAGAGCACCACGGCCACCCCGTTCACGCCCCTAGGAGCACCGGTGTAGATCAGCTTGTAGCCATTCCCAATGAGCCGGGATCTGCTGCCTTTCCACCGAGTCTCCTGCAGGAACGCCACGGCGACCCTCCGCCTGGAAAGCACGTCTGCTAGCTCCCTCGCGCGTCCAGTCAGCGTGCCAATGTTCCACGTGGCAAAGCGGAGCTTCCTGTGATGGGTAGGGGCTCGCCTCTTTAACCGTGCCCACCCTTGACATGGTAGCCCTAGTCCACTTGCCACAGAAGTCGGGCGAGGCTCCTGCGCGCCGTTTTGCGGCGGCGCCCTATCCCTATGCCATATCCTTCTGTTGACTTCCATAAGTTGATGTGGCGGTGTTGGTTTTTACGGGAGCGACTGCCGTCTGACCTCCCAACCCCCGAAAGGGAAAACCCCTCGCTAGAGCCTCGTCCGTCTATCAGCAGGCGCACCACTTGCAGGTGAGGTTAGCTTGGGCTCCAAGATGTAGGTGGAGCCCCCAAGACGCCCTAATCGAAGTATTTTAAAACATTAAGATCGAATTCGGAATAGTTCTGTTGAGGAGTTTGCCTTCGCTTTTCGTAGCTACCCGTATTTTTTAAATTATTTACTATTCTTTTCAGAACGAATCGAGTTGGTGCTTGTCGATCCCGATATCTCTCTTCATACCACCGCAGAACTACATTTACATTCTTGTTATTTAAAAAATAAGCTTCTATTAAATCAAATTGTTCTTGATTTAATAGAAGCCATGTTTACGATGAGACAAATAGGAAATTTATTTATTTATAGGAAATCTTTAGAATAATAACGCATAGAATGATAGTTTCATATCAAACGAACTGTCACAAGTGAGGCAAAAATCAAATTCATGTAGGCGTAAGCAACTTGTATCTACGCTCGTCGGCACGCACACAAATATACAAATAATGATGCCATGGAATAACATTTCCCTCAAAAGTGTAGTATAAGTAGTATCTATTTTATGTTTGTCTGACGTATTTTTACACTCATTTACCGCACATTTCGTCATTTTTAGCTAAAATTCTGGAGCTGTT
>NW_020654289.1:6104502-6193337 GCF_003589595.1 Hyposmocoma kahamanoa
TAGAATTAATATAAATTACACTACACATACACTCACCGTATTAGACTATAGTGGTGTGAGACAAAGGCGTCTATACTTCAACAAAATGGCGGTGGGTTCCACAGCTCCGCTGATATTTTGCTGCAGACATATTAGATTACTTACTGCCTCCGTGGCCGAACGGTTATCATGCCGGACAGCCACGCAGAGGTCCCAGGATCGATTCCCAGGCCGGGAGAAATGTACTTAAGTGATTTCCCGAATCCCGAACACGTCCAGGTCCTAGAAAATATTGTCGTAAGGCAGTCTCCATTTTCTGTCTATGTTCCTCGAAGTTTAGGTAAAAAACTCTACCTATTCCGATCCCTGGTTGTATGTCATAGTTCGTTTCAAGTTATTAGGTTTTCAAGATTGTTACACATTTGAAACGAAACAATTTTTTCGGATGTAAATCGCTACCTACGCCATTTACATCCGAAATTTATTAACATATATTTAACTGCCTACGTGGCCGAAGGGTCACCATGCCGGACTGCCACGCAGCGGTCCCAGGTGCGATTCTCGGGCCGGGAGAAATATTTGTATGGCCTACATTTATTTCTCTCGTGTGTTGGGTGTAATTTGTGTTTGTTTATGTGTGTGTCTAGGTTTCCCTAGTGCGGGGCTATGTTGAGTATGTGCTTTATTATTATTATTATTATTTACTTTAGTCTTCTCAGCTTGTTAACTGATTTGAACCACATTTACGGACCTAAATCAAGTAAATGCAGTATGGCGTGTATCTACGAATATGTGGTGGGTGTGTAATAAGATCCTAGTTCGTCCTCTTCCATCTGCATGAACTTTCTGAGGATGCGGCATGTATTTAAAATCACAGCTTTTTGCAAGGTTATGTACAGGCTTTCTATACTTTAAGGCTATGGAGAAGATGATAACTATTTTGTGACAATGGGACAGCATTAGGGCCTGCGTTATTTTCTTCTTCATGTAGACGCACTCGTGTTTCCTCTTTTAATTAGTCTATTATTTCTTGGGATAAGAATTTATTTCTAATTATAGTTCTTCTCTGATCTGAAATTCTTTGTTCTGACACAGTTATCTCTGGGTATTGTCGTACAAAAAGGTCATGCAATTGTGATCTGTAAGTGGTCATATCGGTCTCTAATTTAGTAATGTAGAAGTAAGTTGGCATAATAAACATATTAACATCCTTGCTCCATCTCATGCGAACTCTTGGTTGGCAAACCTTGGTGGACGAGGGCAGAAAGGTATTTACCTCCCGCGCAACATTCAAGGTCGGGATTAATGCAACTGTATTGAAATTAGTAATGGGAGGTGCCGATGGTATGGGAGGTGACCGTGGTATAGATGGTCTAAAAGGTTCTACAGGAGTGTTTGCCCTGTGTGTCAGTCTACCGCTGTCATTAGTTGTTTCGGTGGTATATCGTTATCGGCGAGAGTCCGCCTGTTTAACTCCTCACCGCTGACGGTTCGCATGCTGAGACACCCAGCGTCAGTTCCAGGTGTGCCCCGGCGATCACCCCCGGGCAGCGGTCCTACACGTTTTTTTTTTAGAACGAGTCTCCTTGTTGAATGGGTTTCCAGAGCCACGTTAGGCACGCTAGTAATGTCTCATTCGTGTGTCCGCTCCCCACGTGATTAGGTAGTCAATCAGGACGTGTGGTTGTTTAGGGGGCTTACTATTATTACTATAGGTACATTTGTTTTTTTTAAAACAAATGAACGTTTTGGGCCCATGGTCACGGCGATTTAAATAGATCCCAAAAATAGTTTTATTTGGCAGTACGTGATTAAAAATTCATAATAAAATTAATTATCATAAAATATATATTAACGGCATCGTGAGTGTTATTGCTGGCAGGGTCCAGGGTACATTTCTTGAATACTGAACCAAATTTCATGTATACACTAAACCCGGTACATACTTGTAAGTTCTAATTAGTAACATTAGTGTGTAAGTTTTTTCTTTGTTATACTAACCAATATGAATGATTCATCCGAAAGAAAGTATTTGAATTAGAATTAGAATTAATGAATTTTAATAAAGAAACTCTTAAATGTTTAATGAACTTAACTCCGCTAACTTAACTCCCAGACCAGAAGGATTTAAGGAAAATGTTTTTTGCAGAGCAGAGCTACTATGGTCTATATTTATAGAATTTTTATATGATGAATAAATAGAATATATATTAAATATTTTTACTGATAATTAAATGTTAGACATTGCGTTGTTTTCACGCAGAATACACTTAAAGTGGTACAAACGTTCAACTTAGTTGCAAAATCTTGAGGGCAAAGATAATTTCGTCATTGACGACAAAATCAGACTCTCTATCTAAGCTGAAATTGAATTGAATTGAATTGCTGACTTAGTTGTCAAGTCATGTGTACGTTTTATTTATGTGACGTATAATTTGCGTTAGAGATTTACTTATATCAGCCTGAATTTAGCCTTCTAACTATACTTCGTTCTATACGTTGTATACATCGTTTTTTTTGGGTTAGAATAAACGTCAACAAAGATCAAATATTGTTTTCTTCAAACAACAAGTTACAGTGAGAGTTAATGACAAATGACATTTATAAATGACACGATAATGCATAGGTCAATACGATAATGTTATTATTTTATAAAAAGTTTCCGCTAATATTTGTAACCTCTGGGGGGCTACTCTCGATCTCCGTCCTACATCCGTCCGAAACAATTACTGTCAAATAAGTATTATTCGACAAAATTAAAAGACAAGTATCCAGTATGAAGCTTCATTCGCATCACGCGTCTTTTCATTTGGTCAAGTATTGCTTATTTGGCAGTAATTGTTTCGGACGGATGTCGGACGGAGATCGAGAGTAGACCCCCTGTTTCCATACGTTTTTATAGTGCAATTTTTGAAACAGATTAAGTATGTAAAGATAGAAAGTTTCTATTTAATCTTTAATGAATAAGTACTGCGAGTAAAACATACGTAGAAATCACATAAATTTAGTGAATATGTTTAAGAATTCCGTTACACGGTATTTTTACTTGCTTTGCTTACAAAATGACAGAATGAAATGGCACCTGATAAAAAGCTCAAAATTTCCTTCTGTCTAATGATAGAAAACCAAGTATATCTATATGTAAACTTTCACGGCAACGTATTTTCGATTCAGCGTTTCTCGTCTTCAGCTTGTGTCAAACTCGTTGCGACAAAAATGTCCGATATGTTAATAATAGTAATTAACATGGTAACATTATTTGTCAAAGTGACATAAATAGCTGTCAGTAGTAAATAAAATGTTACGTTCTTCAAGACAGGCAAAGACGTCTGAGCCATACCGTCAAATATTAGATTTTATAAGTAGCTGCCAGTTTACTATCTCTAATTAAAATCCGACTTTTTTTTTCTTGGCTTTACGAGGTTAGCGTTTCAGTAATTTACAAGATTTTTGACTTATGTTTTTAAAACGGGGACATTTATGGAAAGTATTTCTTTTACATTATTATAAGGATTAATTGGAAATGGGATTACGAAGCTTGAGATAAAGAAAATAGGGATCAGGCCAGGAAATATTCTAAAGCCAAAATTAAAAATATAAAAATATATTAAAGCATTCTATACAACTTGTTTACAAAGCGTTACTTAGGTTTCTCTTTTTACGTAGTTAGTTATACACCTAGTTAATGATAGTTAATAATTAATTACTGTAAAAACAACATATCTGTTTCTTCACTGTACACGCCTGATTTGTTTTAACAATAATAAACCAATTGAAACCTAAAGCACTTATGTATTGGAATTGGAGCGCACTAAAACTAAAAGAATTTGGGGCACGTATTCTGGAGTACAAACCAAATAATTCGATAAATGTTACATTTATTTTGAAATAGAAATCAAAAACTATGTCGGGATTTAATGCTACAAAAAATCAGAGAGAGGAAGGGTTATAGAGAACCTTAAAGAAATACGATATTAGACATTCGACCAGCGTCTAGGGTTTGTATTATCTGCTCTTTTTAGGATCCGTGTTACTTTTTTAACCGAGTATCCGGTTATTACGGATAAACGTATCTTTATTTTTTACAAATAAAACAAAAAAGAATCAAAAATATCGATACTTTTAGACTCATTGGCGAAAAAGGTTCAAACGACGAAAATGAAACTTATAAGTACTGTTTTAATCACTTTTTTTACCTTTGTCGAACTGTGAACTGGTCCACGGTTAAACCACACGGAGGGAAAGTACTTTAAATATTGTAGATAGGATATTTTGCTTCATAGAGATACTATTTTACGGTATTTGCAATGAATTTATCAAATATTCAAAATGTGATCCATCTTCTTGTATGCAAATTGTCAATCTTGTAGCGCGTACTTGAATGACAAAAATCCAAGATAGTAATCCGTTGAGTTCTTGCAGGTTGTTTCGATTTAAAATAAATATTGTAAATAATAAATCTGCAAAAATGTTTAATTACAAAGGGTTGCCCTAGAGTTTCTTACTCAATCTTCTCAGGGGAATCTACCTTTCGAATGAGCAGTAGAGATTGAACAATGTGACGATTTCTAATGTAATTTGCTTATCTATTAAATAGCGATTATTTTGAGTTTCATAGTCATATGCATTATCTAAAATTCATCTATAACATTGACGAAATAAATGACTTTCCTTAACCTTTTCAATATCCTGATAATATGAAAGATAGCGATATAAAACCCGTTAAACTAGGCACGTGTAGATTAATAGATGCTAATTATATTTCTATTCGACTTCCACAGTAGCTAGCTACACGCTTAATTCACTTAGGTATTAGCTTTTATATTAAAAAAACAAGTACGCATTTGTCTGCCATCTCACCTGATGTAAAGTGACGATGAACTCCACGATGGAACATGCACACCTATGTATATAATGCCTATTCACTCTCGCCTTGAAAGTGCCTACTTTATACCGTTCAGGGAACAAATTTGCTGGCAGGAAATTCCACTCCATAGGCGTTCGCTGCGGATATGGAACGGCGTGGATTTTTATTACAATTTGTTTGTATGAATTCTCTAACCCAAATTGCTAAGTTTGTTAGGCAATCAACACACCATTTTGCTTTCAGCCAGGCCAGACTATCGAAAAGGATCTGGCGCCTTCCGGGATGATCACAACCAATATCAAGTTCGGGTGGGTAAAGGGCGTTTTGATGAGATGCCTTCTCAACATTTGGGGGGTTATGCTGTTCCTGAGACTCTCCTGGGTAGTGGGACAGGCTGGGATTGGTAAGTGTCTCCCTTTGCATAGGACGTGCTGAAGTACCTGCTTATAATAATAATTTCGTAACTCCAGTAATTTTCTAAACTTTTTGCAATAATCTTTGCATTTATCGGGTGCTAAATGTATTTTTACAGTACAGATAGAGATGTTAGTACCTGTAGGTGCAGTGGTGTATCTTTTATAGTATAGAAATAGTAACCCATAAATTACCTACTTATAATTAGATCCATTGACCTCTATACATACCAATGTTTAAGATTATGATCATTATCAGTGCATGCCGAGTTCATGGACTTTAGGGTTGATTTTTGCATTTATTGATAAATCTGATCACTTTGGATGCGTAGAACGCTGGCTCTCTATGTGAGAGGTGTATGATTTGCTGTCATTAAGGGGCCTAATGACACAAAAAGCCATTAACTTTCATGTTCCATTAAGAAATCGTTTTATCTAATATTGATTTGTGAAAGTGAAGGACAGTTTTATAATTTTATTGAATTTGAATGACGCATTAAGTTTCTTTCTGTAACACGTTAATTACGATATTTGCACAGCGGAGTCTTTACTGCTGATCCTGACGACATCTGTCGTGACCACAATTACGGCGCTCTCCATGTCTGCCATAAGCACCAACGGCGTAATCAAAGGAGGTACGTATATACACGAAAAGATTGTCACTTTGTTTTTTTGCAGTAGGTTTTGTTATGGAATTATTTGTTCAATCATACACACTGCTTCTCTGTTCTCTCACATTTACCCCATGTAGCTTATCTATTATATAGCTTATTATACATTTGGAACCATCTGCTTCGTCCGCTTTTAAGTTGTCCTTCAAAAATGTTGTCTTGTTATAAAAATATAAGAGGACTATGTTTGGTCTTTATGTATTCCTCTTGTGTTCTTTAGGACGTTCACTGACTTCTCTTTTCATAAGGAACTTAACTTACCGAGTGTGGTGAAGACTGTTGACAGTGTTATCAATTTTGTATTATAGTAACCAGCTGCGCTCAATATGTAGAAAACATTCGGAATTTATTTTAGTACATATAATTATTTTTATACCGGCGTTTTAGTCTACTAATTACATACTCGTATTGTAAGTCTAATGGTGCGAAGTGACGCAAAACAGAGTGGCTGTTTTTTGATGTAGGAGTCCAAGGTCCTTTGCGAGTCGCTGAGTCATGGAAGTTAGTGAAGTCGAAAGGCGAATTTCTGTTACTCCAATCCGACATCCTTTTATTACCGTCATATGTCGGAAGTCTGTAGTTTATACCGACTATTCCGCGAAATCCGTCACCCGATTTCTATGAATTTCGCCGAACCAGCAATAAACGGATGTCGAACACCAGAAATAGCCGGAAAAAAGGCAAATTTTTACAGGTGGTACATACTACATGATATCGCGATCTCTTGGCCCGGAGTTCGGCGGGTCCATCGGTCTGATATTTTCGATGGCGAACGCCGTGGCCTGCGCCATGTACGTCGTCGGCTTCGGCGAGTCGCTCATTACGCTCATTCCCGCAAACGCGTACATGGTTAACAAGGAATGGGTATGTAGTTCAGATTATATCCGTTAAAATCAAGATTGAAACAAGCTGTGTTTTCTTCTTAAGTACCTTACTCCATTGGTACCAGTTAAACATCCTTTTACATAAGTATGCCTAAGCTTATTTATACTGTGATAGTCCATCGATTTGTGAGAAGTGTTTTTCATCTAAGTGACTTATGTGTACTGGCAATGAGTGACATTTTTTGCTTTTTCTCTGTATCTTAAGATACAGCTTGTATATTTAAGGTCCGCGTGGACAGGTATCTTACGAGATTAGCCCGTGTCATTCTCGTCCACGTTTTCGCTTACCTTAATGTAACGTAATCATTTCTTAGACGTCAAAAAAATTCTCTTCTAAAGTCCCTCTTCTAGGTAGAATTCTCTAAGGCTGCTAACAGATTGACTGCATCTTTGCAGTTAATGCGTGAAGTCGTTATCAACTTCATGCTGTCGAGAGTCGAGACCTCGACTGCATGAAGTCGGACCGACTTTATGGAGTCGAGATCGACTGCGTGAAGTCGTTATCAACATCATGTAGTCGAAGTCTCGGCTGCATGAAGTTGGTAACGACTTCACGCATTAACTGCAAACAGCAATCAATCTGTTAGCAGCCTGAGAAGCACTTGAAGAACATTGTATCATAATTTAGTTAACAATTACATTGTTTCAGGACCAAGCAATCTACGGTTGTATAACAATAGTACTGTTAACTGGTATCGTGATTGTCGGCATGGAATGGGAGGCGAAAGCGCAGATCGTCCTGTTAATAATATTACTGGCAGCCATTGCTGACTTCTGCATCGGATCTGTCATCGGGCCCAAAAGTGACATCGAACTTGCGCAGGGATTCGTTGGCTACAATAGTAAGTGTTGTTGCTTACGTACGCCACCTGTTCCGGAGAGTATAGTGGCAGTAGCTATAGATGTGCACTTAGGTATATAAATACAATAGCCTTTTAAAAAATAAACATGAGACAACATATATTTTGGAATGTTTAGAAAGTAAATAGTAAAAAATACACCTTTGATTGTGATATAACCAAAAACTCCATACTAAAAAAAAACGTTCATGCTTTAGGTAAATTAAGTCCCTGAATTCCGATTATGGCTTATTATCAGTGATCGGAATTGACGGAGTTAATTGAGCTAAACTAAAGAATAATGTGTATATTCCCATCTATGAATCCCGAGAATTCTTTCTTGGAACTGATTATGTTTGAATATTTGTATTATTTATTGAAATTTGAGTACACTGACGACTATTTATTATTTCCTACAAAATTTTTGCTAAAAAATATCCTTTCAAAAAATAATATCGTAGTTGTGTACTTTACCTATTTAAAAAATAAACATGAGACAACCTATATTCTGAAATGTTTAGAAAATACACAGTAAAAAATATGCAATAATCATTGACTTACAATTATATGGACGTCGGGTCCTCGCTAAAAAGTGTCCGCACTTGTAAGGCGCTAAAATCGTATACAGAGCGCGACACTCCGCTTTAGTCTTCATTTGTTCTACGGACAGCGCGATACTGCGATGACATAACAATTTAAATTTCGAATAGGTTGACTTGGGACATTTTTTTCGTGGTTTTTGTATTAGACCCGTCGTCCATTTATTTGTAAGTCAATGGCAATAATGACGAAATGTCCATATTAAGAAAATGTTCATACTTTAGGCAAGTTAACTCCCTCAATTCCGATCACTGCTTGTTACACTAAGTTGTAAGGCACCTTTAGGGTTTACACTCTAAAGTAAAGCGTGGGATTACTCCCACTCTGCATCATCAAGCGTGCTAATGATATCCCATATAAAGTACACGTGGGGCTCAAACTCTAAACATAACACCCTATTACAGTGATATTTCACCAATAACAGTGATATTTGTGTGGATTCATATATGTAGTTATTATTAGGTGTCTCCACCGTAAAGTATACATTGCCCTTTATCAGTCCATGGGGTCTACACTCGATCTCCGTCCGATATCCGTCCGAAACAATTACTGTCAAATAAGTAATATTCGACAAAATTAAAAGACAAGTATCATGAATGAAGCTTCATTCGCATCACGCGTTTTTTCATTTGGTCAAGTATTGCTTATTTGGCAGTAATTGTTTCGGACGGATGTCGGACGGAGATCGAGAGTAGACCCCCTAATCTGGTTGATTGAAATGAACCTTCTCTATTGGTATAGGTCTATTCAAGTAGGTCATGAATTATCTAATTTTTTTAGTCAGGTCTTCATCAAATTTACGAGGGTTACGTATTTTCCTTCGCAGTGTCAGTGCTTCAAGAGAACCTGTGGTCAGACTATCGGCCTTACGAAGGCACACAATCACACAACTTCTTCTCTGTCTTTTCCATCTTCTTCCCCGCCGCCACTGGGATTCTCGCCGGTGCTAACATTTCCGGTGATCTGAAGGTAATATTTTGTTTTGTCATATATTTTTGGTCGTCATTTCTTTAGGGAAGACAACAACAGCTACTGACTTTGTCCTACGTTATCAGCAGTTGAAATATGCGTATACAATATACATACATTCTCAATATACCCAAACACACATACCTATAACATAATAATATAAAACTCACACGCCTGGCTTCCATTTGGGTAGGCTACGGATCTCCCCTTGCTACGTTCCACAGATCTTAACTGCCTCTGTGGCCGAACGGTTACCATGCCGGACTGCCACGCAGAGGTCCCAGGTTCGATTCCCGGGCCGGGAGAAATATTTGTGTGACCTACATTTGTTTCTCTCGTGAGTTTGGGTGTAAATTGTGGTTGTCTATATGTGTGTCCATGGCATCCGCGACACAGGGTTTCCCTAGTGCGGTGAGTGTGTGTGTTATTATTATTATTATTATCTTTCTCTTTTTCCGCAGCATTAGTTTTTTTATGATACCTAGTGACGCACAAACAGTTAAAAATATCACTAAATCTAATATGATTCGGAACAATCTATGCACGTAACGTAATTGCATATTATTTTTTTATATTAATTTTTACGGAAACAGTACCTAATGAGGTTCATTGCACTAGTATTGCTTTTTACGAATTTTTTGTTATTATATTTTTTTATAATAATAATAACGCACAAACTCAACATGGCCCCGCACTAGGGAAACCCTGTGTCGCGGGTGCCATGGACGGACACATAGACAACCACAAATTACACCCAAACTCACGAGAGAAATAAATGCAGGCCATACAAATATTTCTTCCGGTCCAAGAATCGAACTTGGGACCTTTGCGTGACAGTCTGGCATGGTAACCGTTCGGCCACGGAGGCAGCCAATTGCAGGCAATAGGTTTTACTTTTCAGTAATAAAGATATCAACACGCTGTAATTGTTTACCTACTTTTGGTGCTGACTGTACTTCCACTTATTTGATATGACCTCATTTCCTCCATTCGCATCAATCTATGATTACATGGTTTAATTTAGCCGGCTTCTTTCCGTCACCGGACTACCAGACGACACAAAGCATACCTTATACTATAGATGTACCATAATATGAGAGTGTATCTTCCTTACCAATGTCTTTAAATTTCATCAGTAAAATACAATTAGTGTAAATGTGGTGTTGAGGCGTGCTAAGTGGGTCTCGACCAAAACACTGCCAGCACGATTAAGAGCGGTTACACACAGCAGCGATGCAAACGCGATGCAGTCGCTAATCGTCTACCTTTACACACGCAGCGGTGCAATCGCGCGGCTGCATCAATACAAACGCGCGATTGCATCGCTACAATTGTGATTTATAAGCGATTGCATACAATCGCCTATAAATCGCAAGTGTAGTGAAAAGTCGCCTGTGCAACCACTCTAATACGTTTGCATATGAATGGTATCCTTAAAGATGCAATCTAATCCATCTATGGTAGTAGAGGTATTAATATTATTATATTATGTTTTACGGCGCATCATTAGAGACCGTCACTCTATGGATTGCAACGCCGCCAGACGCTTGACAGATCTCTTCTCTCTGGTGACTTAAAACTTGCAAGACGTATGTATGTAACGTCCGCGATTGAATTAAATATACTTCCGGACACGTAATTCGAGTCACCACGCATTTTTGTCTTAAAGCGCTAAAACACAAAAATAGTGTTATCGAAGAAAAAGTTTTACCCCGGTTTTGCAAATCCAAATTTCCAAATAGGACTTATGAAAAGGACGTTTAGTATACTAGTTTCAAAATTGCTTAATATTTTTTTATCAATCAAACATTGCGTAAGCTTAGAACGCTTAATACGGAAAATGCGAGGTGGCTTGAATTGTGTCCGGGAGTGTATTAACTGAGACCACGAATGCAATTATTATAACAAAGATTTCGATCTTCGAACACTATGAAAAATTAATTCGATCTGGCTGGATTCGTAACAGCACCATCGGGCAATCCGTGCCAGATAGCCAATAAAGTAAAATTTAAATTTCTCACAGATGGCGCTACGGCAAAAAAGTCGTTTAAAACCAAAAACATGGATCTGCAACAAACACATGGAAAGATTCGTACGGTCTGCTGGTTCATTCTGTGGCTTAATTCGCGGAGCATCTGGCACGGATTGCCTGAGGGAGCTGGTTCGAATCTAGCCAGATCGAATGAATTTTCCTTATTTCGATCTATGTTATAATAATTATAACAAACTAGTTGGAGTAATTTCCCAAAAAATTATTGAATATCATGGTGACAATCAATAAACTTAAAAATTTCAACAGTAACATAGGTCTAATTTGGAGTCAGTTTTTTATTTATAACCACACATCTTCGTAATTTTATTGGCTGTGGCGGATTTGTTCAGTAATTTTTGAGTTTATCGCGATCAGACAGACAGACAGACGTGTAAGTGTAGTGATTACACTTTACATTATATGTAGATATGTAACATATCTACATTTTATACATATAATGTACGAAAGTGATTTAGGAATATTATTGTTATACGATGCAGTGCAGTGCGGCCCGCCATAATGTGCGTGAGGCTTTAAATAATATTTAGGTACTTTGAGTTATTTCTTGTTATCGTCAGTGAATTTTTTGTCATGATTGGCCGCCCTAGGCTTGAGCCTACTGGGCCTTAGGACAAATCCGCCACTGTTTATTAGTCACCCTGACTTGATATTATAAAGGACGTGATATCAATGTACAGAATCAGAAAAACGTGTAAATCAATTTAAAAAATATATGTTCGAATACATAAATATACAAGATTTTATATTATATTTAAAATCCTATACCTATACTTAATGTATATTTAAGACCTTGTAATCAGTCATTTTGTGTACACTATAAATAATTTATCTAACAAGAAATATAGTCATTATCCATAGCCAGTGTTATTAAACCAGAGTGCAGGTTATCGAAGTTACATAAATTGCTCTGGTGTTTGTTGAAGGTAACATTAAATTTATTTATATTTTTCGATTTAGTACAGACGGCAACCCTTAAAGATATCGAATGTGCTAAAATTGTCTATTGAAAATTGTACGTCCATCCAATATACATCCGGAAATAGAGACGAAATGTAATTTAATTTCTTTGAAAATTATTCTGCCAAATCATTACCGATGGGCCAGTCCGAATTCGAAACCATTGACGGGTGTCGTCAATTGTTTCACTTCAAATCAACCAGCTTAACTTGAGCATGGCTATAATGGATGAAAATTGAAAAATTACGTATTTAATTACAGATGAAATGTTGTTGTGTAATTAGATATTTTGCTGTATATCCCACACCACCGAATGGAACAGCCTCCTATTGTTAGACAAAATTATCTTTATTAAAATAAATACAGAATGTTTTTGGAATATACAGAAACGTTCACACAGGTCAGTTGTTGGCGCTGTACTATTTCAGCTTTCTAATTTGTGATTTCGGCGCAAACGAGAGTTGACATTTAAAAGAGATGTGAGGCCCATTTGCCTGATAAGTTGCCAGGGATGTATGGTCCTTATCTCGTCTCTATTTCTGGTTGTATACTCGATGTGTACATCACATTGTTGACACAGCATTCAAATTAGCTTGAAACTCTACCAGTGTAATTTATTGTAATGCACTGAGTGTACCTACTAATTATCTACGCTATTTTTTTACTAATTATGTGTTATTGCTTTTTGGTTCCACGTGATTATGTTTTATCGTGTTTTGGTTTGGTGTTACAAAAAGATGCAATAAGAAACTGTCAATGCCACTAAACACTTGGCGCAAATAAAAAATTTTAATAATAAAAATTCTACATGGAACGCTTGACACTAAATAATTTTCAGTGGAAAACAAAACATACTATAAGTATAAAAATTTTCTGACATTTGCGACGATCGCCATAATTTTTATGTTATTCTTACAAAACTGACACTGGTCCAAGCCTAGTGGCCGCCATTACGGAAATAATAATAAGTACAAAAGTTGCTCCACGCAAACGTATATTAATCAGACAGAGAAAAAGATGTGTAACGTCGTCGACCGTTGTGGCTCCGGCGGATTTTGCTTGATACACAGCCGCCGATCTGTTATTGGTGTCCAGTGGCATCAATCGGAGACAGTGTCCAGTTGCCGTAATCGGATACTGCAACTGCAGTTTCTTGTGTTGGTTGTTTTCATTTGCGCAGCGTCTAATTTGCTTTGACGATGATACGTCACAAAATAGCGTGTGTGCAGGGAGCACCCTTTGAAGAAAGTTTGAAAATATTAGTCATTTAGTGACTTTTCTGAAACAATTGTTATTACAGGCACATGGGACTTGTCAACTTATGTCTCAGAGTGACGGGTGCAGTAGCAGTGCCCCTCAAATCTTTGCTATTTAAAGCTCTGAGTGGCACTGCAACTGCTATGGAGAGGCGTGTCGCTTGTTCGTCCCGACACTTGGTATCATGAAAAAAAAATAATTCGAATGTTTCTGTTTGTAAAAAGATGAAACAAAAGATAAGTAATTTAATGTGAACCCTCTGGTACATAAGTTTGTATCTGACTGGCCCTCTGTGAAAACTGAGTGAGCCCACATAAATTATTTATCTTTGTTTTATCTTTTTATAAATAGAAACATTGGTTTTACAATTGTTTTAGAACTTTTACTAAATTACTCATATTTTATAAACTATCTACAAAGAGAGCTCACACAATGCACACACATGCCACAGAATATTTTTATTCCCCAGGATCCACAAAAATCGATCCCAAAGGGCACTCTCCTAGCGATCGTGCTTACAACAATATCGTATCTTATAATCGCCGTGATCGCTGGCTGGACGGTGTTGCGTGACGCGTCGGGTGAGGTATTGGATGTCGCTAACTGGACCATGTCCAACTGTGGACATGATTGTCGGTACGGGCTACATCATAGCAATGACGTAAGTGAAATTCTTAGATTAGAGCTATTTAATGTTTGTCAGTTGGTTCTTGCTGTGAGACGCGTTGGGCATTTGTAACTTATCATGGCAAAATTGCTTTTGTGTCTTAGGTAATACGGCTGGTGTCCGGTTTTGGTCCACTAATCTACGGCGGCTGCTTCGCCGCGACATTGTCATCGGCGCTGGCATCACTGGTTTCGGCTCCTAAAGTATTTCAGGTATGCATAGAAAGGCTTATAAGTCAATTATGAATCCTCGCCATATTGTTTTACGTGCTTGATTAGCCCGGTGGCACTTGTGTGCAATAGACGGGAAGCACGCTTACGCAAGTTTAGTGAGGGGTGAGACTTTGCTTTTAATAAAATAGATGCGATAGTATGATAATTTTACAGGCTCTCTGTCAAGACAAACTCTACCCGTACCTGGAGTTCTTCGCGAAAGGTTATGGGCCCAACAACGAACCCGTACGCGGTTATGTACTCACCTTCATCATCGCAGTGGCTTTTATACTTATGGGTGAGTTATTTTGAGTGGATTAAGGAATATATATATGTGCTTGAAAATCTGGTGGCTAAAAGAATAAGGTTCACTCCTGAGTTTGAAATAATGGAGCACGAATTTAGAAATCATTCTACTCAATTATGATACTGTCAAGAATTTGGTATTGCATTAAAAAAAATTGTTTTCAGATATACGTAGTTGCTCTATCATAAGCTTTGTTGTATTAAAAAAATATTTTTTATATTTAATATTTATGGCATTAATTAATGATGCTTTTTTTATTAATTAAAGCTGCCTAGTTTTTTCTTACGACACATAAATGAAAATAGTTTGCTAATTATTTATAGCAGGCGTTCTAGTCTTAATAATTTATTACTTTTTTGTAACAGGTGGTCTGAATCAAATCGCCCCGTTGATATCCAACTTCTTCCTCGCGGCTTACGCTCTCATCAATTTTTCCACATTCCACGCAAGTCTCGCCAAACCGGTCGGATGGAGGCCTACTTTCAGGGTACCAATTCTATTTTATGCGTTGTCTAGTGTTTATAAATGTAAACGGGAAAAACGGTCGGAATTGAAATGGTGGAAATTTTTTACTCGTTCGTGGCGAGTAAAATATAACCTCTATACGCGGCGGTTCCAAAGCAAATGATGTCACGACCTTAATATCAGACACGTTTTCGACTTCATTTCAATACTATAATAAGATGAGGATTTATATACTTCGTGGGTTGCTGGCATTAGGTTACCTATTTCACCCTTTTAAGGTGTTTTAAAAGGTTCATAGACTGATTATCATGTGAACTTTTAGAAATTTTTATTTTTATTTCTTAAGTCGTAATGTAAATATTATTGCGTTGCCGTCCACTAACTAAAACGGCTAAGTGACAAAATAATTTTTTGAGATATCATATTATAGTATTCCAGAACTCTACTCAATGCTCAAGTCAGGATTTGAGTATGGTTTAAAGCACTCGAAATCATTCTCAAGTCCCTGCCATTAGGGTCGTAATTCCAGTGCTTATGTTTCCAGTGTAATCTTGACTTGAGCATTGAGTAGAGTTCTAGAATACGACACTTAATATATTGAAATTGTTTAATAATATTTCAGCTTTGCATCATTAGGGTAAGTTCCGACAAGTCGAACACGTTAAGTAATTTTAACTGTTTTTTAAAACAGAATTTTGTGCTATATCTTTGCTATTTATTTTTCATTGGCCGCGTTTTAGTTAGTGGACGATAGTGCGTTCCGGTTATGAAGGGTGCTGGTGAAGTTACAGGCACATGGGACTTCAACTTATGTCTCAGGGTGTTGGGCGCAGTGGCAGTGCCCCTCAGATCTTTGCGATTTAAAGTTTTGAGTGGCACTGCAACTGTTATAGACAGGCGTGTCGCTTATCATCAGGCGCACGACTTGTTCGTCCCATCACTTGTATATAAAAAAAAAGTATTTTTATATTATCATTCGTTGTCATAATTTTTATAGAGGCTTGCTGGATATTCATTTGGCGTAGAAAATACCTTTCCATATCCTCGTGAAGTCGTTCTTTAAGCTGTAGTGTAGTTTTTAAGGATTTTTTAAATCATCACATGATTTATTTGTACATTTTTTTCATTGTAAGAATTCTTAAATAATTTATAGATTAACATTATGTTCAATTTTGTATCAGTTCTACAACATGTGGCTGTCCTTGTTGGGTGCGATGGTATGCGTGGCGATTATGTTCGTCATATCGTGGATCACTGCCCTCGTCACCATCGGATGCCTCCTGGCCTTGTACCTCCTCGTGTCTTACAGGAAACCGGGTAAGATATTATTAATTATACTTAATTATACTACTACAGCCTCTGTAGTATAGCTGCCTTTGAATATAATATTATGTAAAAGTCGATTCGAAATAAAAGATTTTCATTTATTCAAGATTGTCAATGTCACAATATTACAGTTTAAAAGGCAATCCTAATATGATCGTCTTTAATATAAACAACAATAATTAATATAAAACAAAATAGAATAAATTAAAAATATATAAATAAACACAAAATATTGTCCAAATACAACGACGTCAAATAAAAATAACATAAATTTTTTTTGAAAAGAAATTATACAATGTGAAATTCATTATCCAGTAAATGGAGTTTTAGTCGGGTATAAAATATTTCGTCCTGTCGTTTGAACAATTTTTAAACTTCTGGGCAGCTGTTCGTAGAATCTAGGACCTATTACTCGCGGGTTACTCATTGTGAGTTTGGTACGGTGGGTAATGGATTTTAGGTTCCCCGTGTTGTCCAATTCTTGGCCTCCGACCGTACATCCCTCGCGTTTGTTGCGTCTAGCAATTTGACAGATGACAGTAATTAGTAGATAATATTTTGACGATAATATGGTAGCCCATTGTTTGCATTGTGGGCGTTGGATGAGGAGGTCCCGGATGCGAATCCCGGTAGGATCAATTTGGCAAATTAACGTTTCTAAATTGTTTTTTATCTGGATGTTCTCATAGTACAGGGAATTCCATAGTATGAGACTAGGTAATTAGTGTGGTTGCCTGGCACATTATTATTATTATATTCAAGGCTCTTTATCAGGTATTTTAAAAATTAATGATATTTCATTGAAAAACGTTATAAAATCAAAACATACCGAAAGGCTCAATTTATATTGCGGCGGGACGGAATGGAAGCGAATATTTGTAACGATATTGTACATATTGTCAACTGTGTAACGTACAAACTAGATGCGAGTTAAAAATTACGTCGCGCGTCTTCCGCGGAATTCTCGCGCATGCTCGAGAATGCTCGTGTATTCGCGAGAATTCCGCAGCTGTCGTCGGCGACGCTTGGCGAATGCGCGGGAAGTGGTGCGAAGGCAGCCGCAGTGTGAAGTCAAACGTCGACGAAATACTATAACCTCAAGGCGCAGAGGCGAGAATGCTGGAGTTTTCCCGCGAATGCTCGATCATCCCAGCGACCGCGCGCGCGTTCTCTCGCAGAGAGGCAAAATTGACGGTTCCGTTCCCCCGCAATGTAAATAGAACCAAGTTTGTTAATTCCTTAGAGCTATATTCAATCGGGGTTACAACTTACTGTTACCCTCCTTCAATACTATTCCGTAGTCATGGACATAGCCGAGCGTTTATTGACAAAAACACTATACGCCTATAAAACACAGTCAACATTAAAAGCAAACATAGTTCGGAATGAACAATGGAATAGACGCTAGAAATTTAGGAACAGTTTAGTTACTTACTAGACTCGACTATTTATTTTTATATCGTTATTTGATTAATAAATTTGTGTCAATACTAGGCTAGGCAGCCTAGAGCATATAAGTAAAAAACATTAATTAAGTTTGTTGAATGTTAGGATGTTTCACCACCATTTGTGAAATTACTCCATTACGGCAGAAAAGTCTTTAAAAAATACCGAAACAAAGATCTGCAATAAGCGCATAGGAAATTGTTAATGTTATTTACAAAGAGCAACCCCTAGAGTTTCTTGCTCATTCTTCTCAGGGGAATCTGCCTTAAGAATGAGCGGTAGAGTTTAACCGTTGTGACGATTTCAAGTGTAATAATGCTTACCTATGAAACAAAGATTATTTTGAATTTGAATTTGAATTTGAAAATTCGTAAGGCCCGCTGGTTTGTTTGGTGGCTTAGTTGGCATAGCGTCTAGCACGGTTTGCTAGAAGACGCTGTTCGAATCCAGCCGGATCGAAGTAAAATTCCGTCTAAATTCTTTCTAAGCTTTCGATTAATTATAACCAATATCGTTAATTTAAGTCAACACATCGACCGACTAAAGCACATAAGTTGTATAATTTGTTTCAACTTAAATTCTAAAGGCGTCTTTCTCTACACCTTTTCTGACATTATAAACAACACGGAACAACATGCTTTGTTTTTTGGTATATAAATTGGAGCATTTGTTTGTCTGCCGGCTACTGCTAGTGATAGTATAGAAAAGTGTTGGGCAAACTAATTCGGCCCGCCAACGCCCCTTTTAACCCTGGATTTAGTAATCCTTATTCTACAACGCTTGTAATGAACCTTCGTGGTTTCGACTACGCTTATAAAAAAAAGGATTTCAAAGATTTTATGAAGTAAAACCAGCCATGGTTGGTTATGAGTTTTTTCTTTTAATTTGTAGAAAAAAACTCATTACCTACCATGGCTGTAATGACAAGAAAATTGGCCCTCGGGTTTTATTTGGGACATTACAGTCAAGTTAGCCTGCGTGCAATTATACTATTTACGTACAACCGTGATGAAAAATAACATAACAATACACTAGTCAAAAATAATTCAGAAGAAAATGCATCTTTTTATAAAATCTGTTCCCCTGTGAAATTTCTTATGTTTTTCTGGTCCTTAAAATGAAAAAAGTTTGCCGAATAGTCGCTGTTTCGTATGGAAATGTAAAGTCAAATAACATGATTGGTTACTTTGAATCCGTAAGAACTGACATTGGTAGATTTATTATTTACTATTGGATTTCACTATAATTAAGCCTAGTTCGTCCATTTGTAACGTTTAATTCCTAAAATTGAAGTAATAAACTTACGCGGACGATGCAACATAAAATGCGATATAAAATTATGGAATTTTTTTAAATTGAATTTTCAGATGTCAATTGGGGCTCGACAACGCAAGCACAAACGTACAAGACAGCGTTATCAGGAGTCCACCACCTGAATAGAATTACGGAACACGTAAAGAATTATAGGTTAGAAATTTCAATAACTTTGTAAAATTGCATTCTTTCAGTTTTTAATGATTAAATGCGTCATGTAATTTTATACGTGATGAATTTTATGTAATTAAATTAATTGTGATAAGTTGCAAGTGTTAGTAGAGTCAATGTTAAAATGTATTTGTAATACTGTGAATAAAACGTACATTACTTACGTTTACCCTATTGTAAAAATCCAAGTTAAGAGACGGTGTGAAGTTCTCTGGCAATTATCTTTGAAAAGTGATACGGAGAAACACATATCGAGATTGTACAGTCGCCTACACTTCTTGGAGCAAAGGGGGACGATGTTATGCAAGATGAAATTTATAATTAGTAATTTTAATTTACAACAGGCCACAAATTCTGGTGCTAACTGGGTTTCCGGCTGAGAGACCGATATTGACAGACTTTAGCTACTTACTCACTAAAGGATTGTCGCTCATGCTCTGTGGACACGTGGTACAGGTAATTGTGCTTATCTAATTCATTATACCGTATCATCAAGCATCGGCTTTGCGTTATCTTATCTTTATTTTTATTTATCGACATTGTATTAATAAAGATGTATAACTTAATCATCGAAAGTTGATGTGGTCGTTGTGAATGTGTACTATATAACCACCATTGATCTAATATAATATATATAATAATAACCTATCTTTTTGGGATTTTTTGGTAAAACTGTTCAGCGACGTAGTTCAATATGCTTCCAATAGATGGCGTCTGTGATCGTTCAGGCAATTCAACTGAATTAATCATCTAGAAACTATTGGTAAAATAAAATTCATAATTATGTATACAGGGATATTTATAAAATACCATCGAGCATTTAATCAGAAAGAGAAACGGAATAAGGGCCATCCATCCCTCAACACATCAGTCAAATGGGACTCATATCACTTTTAAATATCAATTCTCGTTTGCACTGAAATAGTACAGCGCCAACAACTGACCTGTATGTACGTCTCCGTACATTCCAAAAATATTCTGTATTTATTGTAATAAAGATAATATCTCTAACAATGTGGGGCTGTTCCATTCGGTGGTGTGGGAAAAACAGAAAATCATCTAATTACAAAACAAACCGAATCACATTTCATCAGTAATTAAATATGTAATTTTTCAATTTTCGTCCATTATAGCAAAGCTCAAGTTAAACTGGTTGATTTGAATTGTTTCGAATTCGGACTGGCCAATCGGAGCGCAGTGGTCACCGTAATGATTTGGCAGAATAGTTTTCAAACAAATTAAATGACATTTCGTCTCTATTTCTGGTTATATACTCGATGAAGCAAACACTGGCTGTCTTATGTTTCCATAGCTTAGGTAAGTGTGCAAGTGACACTGGAAGCGTTTTTGAGTCATACTGTTGACTAGAACTAAGGTTTTTTTATAATACCAACTGACGGAACGAACATCCTGCGCCTGGTGGTAAGCGACACACCTGTCCATAACAGGTGCAGTACCCCTTAGAGCTTTTAATTGCAATAACCTTAGTGGTACTGTTACTGTGCCCGTATCCTGAGTCATAAGTTGACAAGTCCCATGTGCCTGTCATTTCACCAGCACCTTTACCCTACCAACCCGGAACTTAGTAAAGTTCATACTCCTGCTTGGCGGCAGAAATAGGTAAGGCGGCAGTATTTAAGAGGGAGCAGAGGAAAAATTCCTAATCTTCCATTTGATTTTAGAGGGGTATATCTCTTGCTCTCTCACTTTAAAGTTAAAAATAAAATATTGTATGTGTAACTACACGATATATTCAAGCATAGACATTAATCAGAAACATAAAACAATAAATTTCCTCGATAGATAAAAATCACGAAATGACCTCTAATTTTCACATTTTTTCGATTTATCCTCGAAATGCTACAGGTTATTAGGACAAAAATAAGATAATTAATTATATTTATGCATGATCGACAACTGTCACTACGGATTGTTTTAATCCCTTTAGTTTTAGAGTTATTCCGCTAAAACGAATTTGGTACTTTTAATGCGCAAAATTCAACATCTCCTGTCGCATGTCACGCGAACTTCAGGCATATATTTGTTTCACAAATTTGGGCGGAGCCAACGTCAAAACTTTTTTGGCATGTGAGCTCTTAACTGGACGAACTCTTTCACTAGGAGCTCTACTGCTATGTTATTGACGTGGTTTATGCCACCGTAAGTTGATTTACATACACTTGCGAAACCATACCGATGCCTATTGTATAATAGGCATCGGTATAGTTTAAAGTATTTTAGGGATACCACATAATTGTCATTTCTTAGAAACAATACATTGTTTTAGGGTCCAGTAAACCACCGTGCCCGAGAAGCGCTAACGAATCGCGCGTACCATTGGTTTAACAAACGGAAGATGAAATCGTTCTACAGCATCGTCGATGACGTGGGATTCAAAGATGGCGCTAGTGCGTTGATACAGGTATGGATTACAGTGTATACATACAATGTACAGACGGCACCACATCAAATTACACATTGATGGATCTTGTTCCGTTGCACTGGAGGCGATATTGGAACAAAACTGTATAGGATGATGTGCTGCTAACTGTATATAGGTTCATCGGAGTTAAAATGTAGTAGGAAAGTCGAACTGACCGATTCTATCACAGCCAATCACATGGCCTTAAACCTATTCAGTTTGAATTTAAAATCATTGGTTGATTTAAATTCACGTTTACACGTCATATAGATGAGTTGGACCTGCCTATCGTGTAAGAGAAATAGACGTGATGGTATATGTATAAAGATCAAGGTTCGGGGAAGTGACAACTTATGAAGTAGACAGATCTGCTCCTAATTGTCTAACTTTTTTTGTTTGTTTGTTGTATAAAACAGAACGCTATTGGTGTTTTCTGTGACCTCTCAAAGGCATTTGATTGCGTTGATCATAATACTCTTATTAGTAAGCTGGAACATTACGGTGTAAATGGCAAGGCGTCGAAACTTGTCTCGTCATATCTCAACGGTAGAATTCAGAAACTAGGCATAAATGGAGCGACTTCTTTGGGTTCTCCAGTAAAAATGGGTGTTCCGCAGGGCTCAATACTTGGACCTTTCTTATTTCTGATTTATATTAATGATCTGCCATTCTTTGTTAAGGACCATTGCGAAATAGTGTTGTTTGCTGATGACACATCCTTGATTTTTAAAACAGACAGACATGACATTAACTATGACCGTATTAATGATACCCTCTCTAAAGTAGTTTATTGGTTTAATGCTAACAATTTATTGCTTAATGCCAAGAAGACAAAATGTGTTAAATTTGAATTACCTAACGTAAAATCGACTAGTCCAACCATAGAAATAAACGGAGAAAAGTTAGACCTTGTTAATAAAGCAGTCTTCTTGGGAGTGACCTTAGATAGTAAACTTCAGTGGTTTCCACATATATCGTCCCTGGCCAGCAGATTAAGCTCCGCTGCATACGCAGTCCGCAGAATACGTGAGCTTACCGATGTTAGTACTGCTAGACTAGTTTACTTTAGTTACTTCCATAGTATAATGTCCTACGGGATTCTCATGTGGGGTAAAGCGGCAGATATTCAAACCATATTTGTATTGCAAAAACGAGCGATTCGTTCTGTGTACCGTCTAGGCTCTCGGGTATCTCTCAGAGAAAAGTTTAAGGAGACTGGTATCATGATTGTGGCATCACAGTACATTTACTCAAATATTTTATATGCCCGTAAAAATATACATAATTTCAATAAGAAAGAAGATATCCATAATATTAACCTTAGAGCTAAGTCCAAACTCATGGTATCACGATTTCGTTTAACCAAGGTAAACAACTCTTTTATGGGGAACTGTATACGTTTTTACAATAAGATTCCGGAGCATATATTAAGTTTATCATTTCCTAAGTTTAAAAACTACATTAAAAATATTTTGATCGAAAAATCATATTACAAAATTGAAGACTACGTGTTAGATAAAGATGTATGGAAAGACGACATGGCTCCAGAATCCACACAAATTTGATTCAAAGTGTATTCCATAGCATTTAAGTTTATTTGAAAAGAGCAATCCCTAGAGTTTCTTGCTCGTTCTTCTCAGGGAGGTCAGCGTAGTGAACGAGCAGTACCTTAAATGTGACGTTTTCAAGTGTAAATTTATTTTACCTATGGAATAAATCATCTTTGACTTTGACTTTGACTTTGACAAGTACGGTCCCATACGAAGTATTGCTCACACCTCAGGGCAGGAGTTCCCAAATATCAGTTTGACCCACTTGACTCCATTCAACGTAGGACTGTTTGTGTTGTTGATGATCCCAAACTCGCAGAAGGTATGGAGCCCTTAGCCTACGGAGAGACGTTGGCTCTCTGTGTGTTGTCTACCTTCTTTATAAAGTGCTCTGAGGAACTTTTCAAACTGATGCCACCGTCTCGTTTCCACCATCGCATCTCCCGCCAAAGGAGTACAGTCCATCCCAACGTCTTAGATGCCTGTCTTACATGATTGTAAGACCACGCACGAACGAACAAGATGCCCATCTTGTTCGTTTCTTCCTCGAACCTGCAAGATATGGAATGATCTTCCCCCTGCACTATTTCCATTGCGCTATGACATGGGGTTTTTCAAAAAGTGTGTTTAAAATGTGTTGCAAATGTCCACGAGTGACGATGACTACCTCCCATTAAGTGGATCGTCTGCTAGTTTGCCTCCCACTTTACATAAAAAAAACTTGAATATCAGTCAGACGTTCAAGGTGAAATGTCAAATCTTATAGAAATGACAATCACTTTCAATAGGCCGCTGCTCTGAAATAACCGTGATTTGCAGGTGATCCAGCATTGGGCATATTCCGACAGACGAAAAAAAAATCAGATTAGAGATTAATTATTAATACAAAGATCGAACACTCAGAAAAAACACTCAGAAAAAATTCCTTCGATCCGGTCGGATTCGAACCGACGTCTTCTTGCATACCGTGCCAGACGCTATACCAACTAAGCCACGGAACGAACCAACGGCCCTCACGAATCTTTCTATGTGCTTGCGTCGTGTCTTTGTACTTGGTCTTTCAACGACTTTTTAGTCGTAGCGCCATCTATGAGAAATCTATGATAGATTTATCACCCAGTTAGTACCTTTACAGCTACCAGTCCTGGCGAGAGATGTCGCTATTCACTGTATTAATTAAATTTTTATTGAATTGATATTCAATTATTTTTTGTGAAATTACTTCGAAACCGACCGGATCGAAGGAATTTTTTCTGAGTGTTTTTTCTGAGTGTTCGATCTTTGTATTAATAATTATAACAAACTAGTGGAGTAATTTCACAAAAAATAATTGAATATCAATTCAATAAAAATTTATTTAATACAGATTAGAGATGTTCATATCTCAAACAAAATGCTTTTGACAAACTAACATTGACATTTAATTACATTGAACAATTTTATGGTTCACAGGCCAGCGGTCTGGGTAAACTAAAGCCGAATATACTCATGATGGGGTTCAAAGAAGATTGGCTCACATGTGACAGATCTGAAGTTGTTGACTACGTGGAGGTGTTGCAGTAAGTGTTTTGTTGGTGGAAACTCAGTACAGTTGACTTCACACACTGTCAAACATATTTAGTTTTTTTTTTATAGAATGTTCTTATTATTAATGTATGTACAATCCAACAACAACAAACAAATCTGTACACAGTTCTTTTAAGATATCGGTTGTTTGAGAAACTCGTTTGTAAAGGGTATAAATACGTAGTGCATTAGACTACTTACGTATTATTTATGATCGTTTTTATGTAACTTTATTAATTATTTTTAGAGTATTATTATTTTTTCAATCGTCATTATATATGTGCAGACAAGACCAATTTTTAATAAATCCTCACCGTACGATTACGTTCTACATATCTATGCATTTTTGCGATTTATGCCTGCAGCAATGCAGTGAAATAAGCGCTCCTGACAAGTACAAGCATATTATAATTATTAAAATATATCGAACACTTAGAAAAAATTTACATCCATCCGGTTGGATTCGAACCAAGATCTCCCAGCAAACCATGCCAGACGCTATGTCAACTAAGCCACGAAACGAACCAACGGACCTCACGAATTTTTGCCATTTGCTTATTGCAGATCTTTGTTATGGTTTTTAACGATTGTTTTGCCGTAGCGGCATGGGAAATCTATGTTTTTCTTCACTCCGTGAGGTACCTTTGCAGCTTTAAACCTGCGGTAGCTACCTGCCGCTGTCACGAGATGTCACTCTAATAATTGTAGTTATATGTACATTTTACTGAACATAGTAAAAAAATAAGGATTTGTCTACGATTAAAAAGATTATCGCAAATTAAACGTTATTTCATCTTGTCGAGTACGACTCGTATGTTTTTTTTAAAATTCATTTTCACCCTGTATATTCTGTGTATCTACCAGCAAAGCTCTGGATGTGCACATGGCGCTGGCGATCTTGCGCGTGGAGGGCGGGCAGTATTCCAGTGATGCACTCGACGACGACTTAAGAGCGTACCTGCATGACGTCACCGATAAGAACCTCTCGCTTTTCTCACGTACGTACACATACTTAGGCATATCACCCACCAAACACAAAAGGAGCCTCCCCGTACGAAGTACCATTACACCTTTAGTGCCACCTTGATTTAGTAGCAATAGAGCTCCTTGTGAAAGAAGTCGTCCAGGGAAGTACTGCCATGTTACCTATTGCTGCTATTCCAGTTTTGAAGGGTAGGGGTGGTGGTGAAACTACAAGCACATGGGACTTTTCAACTTATGTCTCAGGGTGAGATGGGCGCAGTGGCAGTGTCCCTCCGATCTTTGCGGTTTGAAGCTCTGAGTGCCACTGCAACTGTTATGAATAGGCGTGTCGCTTACCACCAGGCCAAGCGATTTGTTCGTCCCGTCACTTGGTATTAGAAAAAAAAATTTGTGTATGCCATCAATAAGACGACCCACCGAACAAGTAAGAAGGAAAGATATCTTTACATAACTAATAATTTCATTTTGACATCTCTCTATAATACAATGGTTATTTATCGTAGTGCAACGATTCATCAATTCATTCTAGAGTATTCCGCAGACGGTCCAAGGTACGCCGGACATAGCGGAGAATACATTTTTCCCTCTGGGGAGGATCTTTTCGTTTATTTTACATTATACATCAAACAATCTTTATTAAAGATGCCAAATCCCAAGAGAAAAGATATCTTGTCGTACCAGCCAACATTAACAGCGATAATCAATTAACTTCTTTTTGCAGCCGTAACTAACCTAACAACAAACGATTAGTATATAATAATGTGTTGCTTAAATATGTTTGTAAATATTAAAATTTTACCCGAAAACGGCGAAGCTAAAAGAAAGGTAACGTTTTAATACTAATAAATGTGCTTTCATTTGTTATTATGTTGTCATTTGTTACTAATTATTTCCTCAGATTCAATGGGTGACAATAAGGAATCGAAAAGTACGGAAAGTCTCAATACGCATTCTGTGGGTAAGTTCCAGCTTTTGCCGATTGTTTTGTGAGCAAGTAGTGTAACACAATCCCTGTTTCATCTGCTGGTTTTTCGCCTTGTGTATGTGTTTCATATTGTAAAAGTTGTAACTTAAAAAGTCGCTAATCATCTTAGGTTTTATTTACCTCAATCACAGAAAAGTAAAAGAAAATCAGTACTAAATATATCGGTATTATATCTATTCAGGGTTATATTTTTAATAGAATTATTACATCGATGTAAATTTAGCTAAATATGACACGACTTTTCAAGTGTTCGTGTGCGCTTTCCGAGTTTATCTGTTGCACATTCATATGCAGGATTGTGCGAATCACATTCACTTTCCATTTTCTCTGGTTTATGTTACTAGTTCTTGGTTTTCCAAGACCTCGTCTGCCTTCTATGATGTTTTAATAGATGGTTATTCTCGGCTAAGTGTTCACAGTGTTTAGTTTCTGTGGCTATTTTTAATAATTAAGTATTCGAGTAATTTATCGAGAAATATTGTTTAATATTTTATGTTTAATCAATACTTAATGAAATATGCGACTGAAATTAAGTGTCGTGTATAAGAATGGCTGTGTCGTGTATTACTTCCATTTGAAATTTGAACTATGTACGTATGCAACAGGCAGCAGCCTGTCGGACGTATCACTGGACACACCGCAGTTGCGTCGTGCGGGCGTTTCGGCTGACCCAGGTGCGGCTGGTCCTCTGGCGCCCCCCGCCACCGCCGCAACAGACAGGGACCACGCACCCAAGCCCAAGGAGAAGGATAAGGAAAGGTATAGCAGAATCAGACTTATGTGTGTTTGCAAGTCTGTGTACGCTTGCAAAGCAACGCTATTGCTTAGCATAAACCAGTGATATTACCCATTTCACTTATTGATTAGTGGAATTTGGTTTTCTGACTTGGAGTTTCGTGGTTGGCGATTTTCCCACGTAGAATAAAAACACTTGTATTGCAAAAAGACGATCGAGTCCAAATAATGTCCCAAGGGGCTATTTTAACGTTATGACATAGACCTTACTTGTTTTCTACGGTAACGAGATGTATCCGTGCCGATAAGTGACCACCTTGAGCTACTTTGTCTGGACTTATCATCGAAACCCCAACTTTAAGCGCGACATTGAGTGCTTGGCAAAAACTGCTGCCAAAAAACTAGCCATACTTTACATGGTCAGGCGGTACTTCACACCTAAACAGCTTTTAAATCTGGACCCCGATTCAGAACTTTTTGATATCTTAACCGAGTCGTTCGATTGGATATCGTTCTCGAATCGAAGGGCGGTTTCCGAGCTATTAGAACATTCTGAGTTAAACGGTCGATTCGAATTCGGATACGATATCTTTATCCAATAGCGTTTACGGAGTTAATCGGTGAAATAGATTTAGAATAGAATAGAATAGAATAGAATAGAATAGACATTTATTGCAACGCCACAACACATAGATACAAAAAAAAATATTGATACTACTTAGACAAGCAAAACAAAACAAAAAGAAGTAATAAACAAAATTAAAATAAAATGAAATAAGACAATAACAAACAAAGAGCAAAACAAAAAATACAATATATATAACAACTACAAATGTTGTACTGTCATGTGTGCGGTTGTGGCGTATGCAAAAGGACTTCATTCAGCTTATGCCACAGCCGCAATTGACTGTGGAGCTGGTTTTCAATGAGCCCTGGGTTTTCAATGAGCCCTGATTAGATTTAGACAAAAATGAAAATCCATTTACGTACATTTTTAAGACTCTAAAGTTCTAAAATTTATTAATGCTTAGCCTTGCATTAAAATAAATTAATAAAAACCCAGACTTTATTTTTAAAATAATAAGATATTTCCATATTACATTCTTGCTTTTTAACCAATAGGACATTCGATAACTGTGTTCTGAATAATGATTGTAGCCTTTGCCGGTCGAGACGTACGAGTAATCGTACGGGTGTGACGTCATTTGTATAGGACAGTTTGTAGTGTTGTGACGTTCGATTCGGTTATTGTGAATAAAAATGAAAAGAAATCCTACGATATCTAATCGAATCGGTCGACTACAAGTTTGATTGTGTATGGAGTATTGCTGCCACCTTTTGGACGGCTCTGCCCATTACCAGTTAGCCCTCGACTCAGTTGAGCGAAAAGCAAAGAGATTTGTTAACGACAATTCTCTTGTGTAGTAGGAGCTACAAAATCTCGACCAGTAGCATGCTTGTTGGTTTTCTATCGGATACGCGGGGCGCACTATATGTTTCCCGAATGAATAAGAAAAAAATACTATAAATGGTCAGAAATGAATTTATTGCTTCTCAAAATGTTCTCCGTTAGCGTTAATGCATTTCTTTATACGAATGAACCAATTCTGAAAACATTTATGCCACATCTCCGTGACAGTCTTTGAAACATATTTTTCATACTCTTCGACAGCCTCTTCAGGTGATGACAATCGTTGACCGCGTAACTGATTCTTAATTTTTGGAAATAAATAAAAGACACAAAAAAGCAGCTTTTTCATACCCAAATATTTGTGTAGTATTGATTGTATTTGACTCATGCAAGTTGACTCAGGCATTCCCTAAAGATGCCCAAATCTCATGGTATGTCACATGCCTGTTTGTTTTGATCATACAGCGCACAGGATGGATGTTTTTGTTGTTCACAGCAGTGGACGGGTGACCATCATGAAATTCGTCACATAGATTCACACGACCGCGTTTGAATTCTGCAAGCCAGCTATAAATAGTCGTCTTGCATGGTGCTTCACCGCCACCGTCACAGTTTTAAGCGTAGCGAAGCTCCGCTGAGCAGTTCAGTTACATTTAAAGACGTAGAAAATCATACTACGAAAATTTTCACGAGTTAAATCCACCGTGATGTAGACAACCAATTTCTAAAATAACGCCACAATGTAAAAACAAGTGACAGTCAGATGAAACAAACTGTATTCTACAGCCAAAGAGTTCCATTAAAATGTTCTAATTACTTTTTAAATATTGTTTATGTAAGTGGCCAGTTCCGGAAACTTATAGTGCACCTTATGTACATTTCGGAGGGTGTGCGCAGGAACTTTTCAATTTAGTTCCACCCTCGCCGTTCCTCCTTCGGTCGACTAGAAAGTCCGGAACACTTTTGTCATTGATATACCACCCATTCGCACGGGAAAGGAATGGAATACTCTACCGGCGTATTTCCTGAAAAATTTGGAGTTAGGTTATAGTGATTTTTAAGGCAAACGCATACCATTGTTGGTCACAACGTCGCTTAACATCAGACGAGATTGTGGCCAAGTCTGTGTTTATTATTTATAAACAAAAAACCTGCCATAACACATATACCTTCTCCACAGCAGAGGCTTGGGCAGCGCAGTCCGGCGTGCGTTCGGCGCATCTGTCGCCCGTCGCGCGTCGTCCTTCACGTCTGTGGAACAGTTCACTAAGCGTCAAGCTGGCTCTGTTGATGTTTGGTGGCTGTATGATGATGGAGGTGAGCTTGCCTTGAAACTAAGACTTATTGTCATATTTATTGAATATCATGATATTTTTCTTCCACTGGTTTATTCATTCTGACTGTACTCGAACCAGCGTCTGTTGCCACACCGGAGCCTCAGCTCTTACCGACTGAGCTATAGACCAAGGCAGCAGGTCGTACGAATCTGTGTGCTCGTTGCAGATTTTTGTATTATTAGACGGCTTTAATGTTTTTTTTTTGCCGTCAACACCTTCTGTGGGAAAGAACAAGGGCGAAATTATTGTTAAACGAATTCTTTAGCGTCTTCAAACGTCATAATTACAATTTTGAATAAAACAAATTCATGAGATTTTTCAAATTATACTAATGGTCTGTCTAAGTCTGGAAATAAAATCAAATTTAAATGAAACTCAAATGAGAGGGATATAACCGGATTGATATCTACAACTGTCAGTTTCTTAGTGTTGAGCGACATCTAATGGCCAAAAAGAGATTTGAAATACCTACGTATAGATTGGTCCACATTAAGTTAGTTCACGTGATATCAAAAGTACTGATTCAACCGATTTGCAATAAGAGATCAACTACTTTATATATATTATATGTATACAAAAATAAAGGAGATAAAATTCCTTCTCCAAATATATCACGCGTGAAAGTGATTACAATGACAAAAAAGTTCCCGATATCAGGGATAGATGCTATCATCTTTTACAGCCCAAAATAATCTATGCCTGGATTACCACGGCATGGTATGTATTAACTCAGTTTTCTTTTGCTGTGGCTTAACTTCATGCCTTTTGACCATACCTTATAAATAATATTTCCTCTGTTTAAGGCTTCTGTAGATTATTTTGATATAATAATACATCGAATATATTTTATTCAATTATGTAAAATATAACCTCCAAAACTTCAAACTGGGGTATCTTCGATCTGGAATTGAAGATACCCCATCTTCAATTCCAGACTTCTCAGAATAGTAAATCCAAAACCAAATTGGTTCTGAAATTTGAACTCTATATTTTCACATATTTTTCATGTACATACGAATACGTCACAGGCAACGCGGAGAAGAACTGTGTTTGAAACATTCAATTGGATATAGTGATATTTTTCTCTAAGCAACGAGATGTCTCAATATCGAATTTTACCGCTTTGTTGGATAATGCGCGTCTAACCACGAAGATTTTGCTGAGATCAGAAATTCGTCCGACGCGCATTGTAAACAGCAATTGTAAATTCTTTATACTTAATCCATTTTGTTTAAATAATTTGTTGTTCCTTACAAATAATGTGAACAATCTGAATGAATGATATTTGTATGAAGAGTCTTCACTAAGTGGCCTAATGTAACCTTTTTAATCTTTTTTTTATTTCATTACTCCCTTGGAACGTTAACCTGCCCTTATACATATATTTAAGTCTGCACTTAACTTGTACAGGTCTAACACTCCTTCTGCCGTATATCCTGTCCACACGCCGAGCGTGGTCGTCGTGTCCTTTGCGAGTTTTTACGCTGGCCAACAAGAACACGGAACTGGAGTTGGAGGAAAGGAAGTAAGTTATCTTTTAGCAGTTTCTTGCAACTTGCAGTCAAAGACATAAGGCGAAAGACAATCCGGCATTGAAATTTTGATAAATGTCTTCATTAAAATATAAAAAATAAGGCAATTACATAATTATTATTATTCTAAATTTGTAATATTACATAAGGTAACGTTACTTGGCTGACTCACCCATTCGAACATTTAAACGTAAATACGTAAATTAGTACGTTGATAAACCTATTGTTTATTGTGTAGAAATTTTACTTTTTATTTCTTAGTGAGCAATACCTATAATGAGAGTGAGGGTTAGCTAGAAAGCGATTCAGTCTAAATACATAAGTATAACACCTCATGAAACAAAATTAACATTGTGCGAACGAACAAATTAAATTACTATTAGATATTTATTTAACTTATTATTGATATTTGCCGTGGAGCCTGGAGCCTTACACTGGCAATACTTTTGAATAGTTGTAAACTAGTTTTTTTAAATATCATCATCATATCAGCCGGAAGACGTCCACTGCTGAACATAGGCCTCCCCCAAAGATTGACTAGCCGGTCGGACGCAACGTGCATCCATCGATTACCCGCCGCCCTTACCAGGTCATCCGTGCATCTAGTAGGGGGCTGTCTTACAGGACATTTTTTTTAATCGAAGCGCAGCATTGTAATGTAGTAATTCTGTTCCTAGACTGTACGGAACTCGGCCATTTCTCATCCGATATGCACTGAATTTTAATGATATTATGTGTAGTCTTTAAGGTAAATATTGTATGGGTCATAGTTCTTATATAAATAAAATAAATAAATCAGTAAATATACTAGCGCGAATAATCAATTCTACTGTTCGTGTCGAAGGCCTTATTTTAAATTTCGAACTGTGACCTGAGATAATTGAGGTTAAAGGTCATCATGTTTAGTCTATCGGAAAAATATTAAATTATAATGTTTAGAACTGTGAAAACAAGATAGACTTATGTTTTCGCGATTGTTACACATAGGAAATGAAACAATTTTTTCGGATCTTTTTTCACACGGCTGTCAGCCATGACCATGGGACATGTAAAGTGCTCGAAACGTTTCTTAGTTTGAATATAGATATACGCGATTTATCCGAAAAAAGAATATTATATAATAATAGATATTATAGACCTGCCCTCTATACTACTGCTGTCCCGCATTCCATCTAAGGGAGAAGGGGGTGAGTGAAAACCGGCGACTTTCCTAAACAGGAGCAGCACTAGCTGAGACACCTCCTTTTGCCTCCTGTTAATATAATAATCTTAATTTCTAATTCCAAAAATATTTACTTAGTATCTTAAATGTAGTTTTTTTTTAGGTTTTTATAATTTTGTTTTGTATATATTGGAGGCAATAAAGAGATTTTATTATTATAGGAAATGAAACTATTTTTCCGGATTTAAATAGCGTATATTAGTTTTTTCAAACAAACCGACGTTTCGGGCCCTTTACCAGGTCCCATGGTCACGGTTGTCTGAGGTGGTACAGTCTTTAACCAGTTATGTCTAATATTGATGCAAACCACCCTATTTTTTCACTATAGTTACAATAGTTATTAATTAAATACCTTATTTTTAATTTTACAAAGAAAACATTCCAATTTACGCTATATTAAGTTTTACAAATTATTTTATCGAATGAATTTTTATTAAGTTCAACTTATTATTAATTATTAATAGAAATTAGAATAAACTAAAACATATTAATTAGTACTGCAATCTTATGTCTGTTTGGGATTTTTCATTAGAGGAAATACTGGATCCCAAACTGGTGGTACGGAGAAACCATCTTCCCTGTTGAAATTAGGATGTTTTTTAATTTCAATGGCCTCTCGCAGCATCCTGGGCAGATAACGGACTTCTTTTGCAAGGACCTGGGGTTTGCCAAACTTCATTGAATGTGTAGGTTTATCCATGACTGGGCTCATGCATGACATGATTTAAATCCGGAAAAATAGTTTCATTTCCTATGTGTAACAATCGCGTAAACCTAAGAACTCGATAGATTTTATTATTGTTAATAAAAATAGTTTCATTTCCTAAAAAGATAGACTACTGCGTTTTAGCAGAGAATCGACGTTCCGCTTATATCTAAATTATTCTGTTATATTGTACCGTCTATATGTGTCATAAATATTTTGTTGTGTCGCAGCATGGCGTCGCTCCTGTCAAAGTTTCGCATTGACTACTCGGCACTTAAGATGGTGGCCGACATCACGAAACGACCACGTGACTCCACGCTCACTTATTTCGACAAGCTTATCGCGCCTTTCAGGACACATGATGACAGTAATGACGCCAGTATGTATACAATTATTGTAAATATGTTCCACTACCATGATATTCCTCCTTTCAATTACCACATTCAATTATTTTTTTCCATCCGTTTGTTATAATTACTAAACAAACTATTGGAGTTTGAACTAAACCAAGTGAAGAAAAATTTACATAGATTTCTCACAGATGGCGCTATGGCAAAATAATCGTTAAAAATCATAACAAAGATCTGCAACAAACACATGGAAAAATTCGTGAGATCCGTCGGTTCGTTCCGTGACTCAGTTAGCATAGCGTTTGGCACGGTTTGCTAGGAGACGTTGGTTCGAATCCAGCCGGATCGAAGAAATCTTTCTTTGTGTCCGTAATAATAACAAACTAGTGAAGTATTTTCACAAAAAATATAATGAATTTCTTTGTAGTAAAAACAATGATATTCAATAAAATTTATATTGTAATCTGAAGTCTGTTAACATTGTACATCTTTTGAATTTGACTTACCAATATTTACTTCGCAGCGGGCATAACAGACGCCGACTTAATAGCAGCACGTGACCGAACCTACCGCCACCTACGTCTCCGAGAACTAATCTCCGAGCACTCGTCAAACGCCCGTCTCGTGTGCGTGACGTTGCCGATGCCGCGTCGTCGCGCTGTCGTGCCCCCGCCACTCTACCACGCGTGGCTACACGCCATAGCCACCGCAGCCGATCGTGTTTTACTTGTCAGAGGGAACCATGCTGCTGTTCTTACGTTTTACTCTTGAACTTCAGTGTCGCTTTTCAACTTCTGGTACTCAATTTACCATGTATATTATGGCACCTAGAGGTACAATCGGGGATCAAAATGATCTATGCGTTCGAAGTTTCTGTAATGGTTTTATTTTATGCGAACTTTTAATTGTTTACAGATTATTTCACTTTTACTTGAAAGTGCACCATATTGTCACTGAAATAAGTGTGTTTTTATTAAATGTTTAGATTTTTTTGCACTTTTAACACTTATTACCAGTGATTAAAAAGTGCCGGAAAATACTACCGGTCTCACTGTTTACCATTTCTTTACTTTGAATACTCAATGTAGGTAACTTGTCTATCTTTCCAGAGATAGCAGTGTTTTTATGCGTTTACCTACATATTTGTATCCACTCATCTATTTATCTATTATCTTCTATTAATCTTGAATTTGTTGACACATTGAGGGGGGTTCTTTAATTTGTCATTGTAGTGATAATTTACAAAAAAAATCCTGTACTTCGATTTTGTACAATTCATACACCTGATTGTAGTTAGAGTCTCGAGGGACTGTTATATCTTATCTATAATTGTCATTACGATGATAGTTCCGCTAGGTTCCATATTGGGCCCGAAATCGCCGTATAAATGTAAAGCCCACTCAAGGAACAATTTGTACAGTCGATGCCCTAAGAAACCTGACCTCCTAACCGGTTTTGAGTAGACCAGTGTCAAGAAAGGTGTTAAACAAATTTAACCTTTAAACTGCGATCCGTAAAATTAATTTTGGTATGACTTCCTTATTGCATCATTAGTGAATGACGTTTTAAGAAACTTTTTAAGCCAACTTCATCTTTAATTATATTACGTAAATATAAATATCAACCAAAAAGCTGGAATTCCTGTACATTTTTCTGTTGAACGCCTAAGAAGGCTCTCAGAACCAAAACATCGGCTAGGTGCTCAGGTTTCTTAGGGCATCGTCGGTAATAACAACTGTACACTGAATTAACGTGCATTTATATGTACACAATACATTTGGCTTCAATTCAAATACTATTTTTATAAGAAATATTTTTACAAATTACTATATTACTAAAGTGATTGAAGTTAGCAAACGCTTAATAAGTAAAATATTATAAAATTGCATCAAGCGTTACCATAAATTACTTCATTGTAATTTCGGCTTGTGTATACATATTAATGCCCGTCATTGTACAGTATAGCTCCCTGTCTCTCTCTCTAAGTTGTGAGAGTTGTATTCTTCCTGCAGGGTTGCCGAATGACTACGATAACTCCCGAATGCAAACCGAGTGCTAAGAAAAACCGAGTAAACGAGAAGCACACAATACAAGCACTATGCTCCAAAATGCGAGCTTTGGAGTAATTCGAGTTTTACTGAAGTTGATGTGATCAATGATAATCTATTTCAATATAATGTAGAATTTGCATTACAATTCCAAAAACATTCCCTGTTGTTCCGGAAGTACAATTTTATAGTATTTTTACCAAAACGGCCTAAACAAGTGCCTCGTATACAATTTTTAAAAGTATAAAATAATTTTAGTGAATATTTTTAGATCAATTTATACGTACATTTTATATGTATGATTTTCAATGTATTTTTAATACAATCACGTTTTATAAGGCAATCGAATCTCTGGTAGATCTTTTTGTGTGAATGTAAAATATACATTTTGTTAAATATACTATGTGTGTGTGAGTAATCGTCGGTTATACAAGGTAGAATTTAAATGTATAATTGAAACTTACCACATTAAAAAATCTCATTTAATATCAAAAAGTTTTCGAAAGAATTAAGTGTAATTATCATTTAAAAAGTAATAAATTCCGCAATTTGTGTAATGTTTAGTTAATGGTTCAAATAAAATGACTCTCATTAACGTTGGTTATGAACGACTTATGTATTAATGTTTGGAAACATTTGCTGTATTCTTTTTGTGTTTGAATGGTGGTAGCTAATAATATAAGTTAAAATAAACTTCATTTTCAATTGACTTGGAAATGTCTACTTTACGTATCGCACTGCTATTACAATAGTGTTGTAACTCAAAATATGTGAAATTCAAGATTTACTATTGCTGAACGTAACATTTGATTCTCTACACGTCAATAAAACCGTCGTTAGAATATTGTAAGAAACAATTAAAAGATATCTACTTAACTCAAAATGAGACAAACTTTTTGTGAGCTAGTTCTGGACAAAACAGTCCTTATTCAGTAATAGGAAATTATTTTTTCGCTTATATTTCTAAATATATTCGGCAAGTTAGAAATTGTTTACATGTCTCTAATAAACTTTTACTTTTTTATACATAATTTTTTAAACTCTTTCACGGGAAGTGAAAAGGTAACTTTTTTCATCGATTCTGAAAAAATACCATTTTTGAGTTAATACACTATCGTATTCACAGTGCGATATGTTTGTTGAAATATCTATGGCACCGTCCAACTATACTGTAAAAATCAATGCACATCGCGCACTTTATACGACAAATTTAATATGCTTTGTGTAGTTTTAACTTAACTAGCCTTGTATACTCTGTAAGGGTTTAGTGCAAACAGCGAAAGTGACGCGGCCAACTAACCAAATGGACACATTTCACGAATTTGTAGGATGATTTCATATGTCGTCCAGTGCGTGAGCCGCCTAAATTTATATTAAATTACGGAAACAGGAATTTCTTTTTCACGAATATTAAAATAATTTTTTGCCACATTGTTTTGTTTTTACTTTTGAAGTTACCATTTTACTTTACACATACGACAATGTAATTGTACTAACAGTGATTTTACTTATTTATTTAATTTATTACAATAATTTTGTAATCGTGACGTTAGATCTGACGCCTCGTAATTTATTGCAAGTGCTAATTTTAGTTATAGACTAGACCGTAAAAGTGTAAACAAAATGAATTGTGATTAAATTATGAATTTAAATATTTTATTTTATTTTAAGATTGCTTTTTTATGTGACGAATTGACAACGTTGAATACATACAGTAGTAACGGTTATTTCTAGTAGGCCTATAATGATTTACACGCTGCGGTATACCGGAGAGGCCGCTTGTCGTAGAGTATGTGGGACTATCCGGTAAGTTATAGAGGTCTTCAGTTAATTTCGATATGGCATCGATTGAAGACGATGATGATACGATAATTCCTCAAGTATTTTCTTATTAATTGAATCAGATGTTGTAATTTTTTATTACACACTGGAGTACGATGCGAACGACGACTACAACCTATACCGATATAAACTATACCGTTACTTGGAATTAAATGGCGCGACCTGTGCAGGCGACTGTAGTACACTAACACATGTACAGGTTCACCGTACGGTATCACTCAAAATAATTTATTTTCCATCTTGTGTCGGTCGCCTGCGAAGGTACACAAAACTGCACGGGTCTGTTCTAACACACGTTCCATTCTGCCTGCACTTAGGTACACCTGCACAGGTAGACCTCTTCGGTGTACTGTAGCGTGTATAACGGGTGGCTAACCTGGGTGGCAAATCTTTCCAGTCTTTTTGGCATCATGTGTGATAGAAGGTAAAACTGGTCAAAATTTATCTTAGATGTCGCTTTGCGAGTGCCAAGTCTGGTTGTTCGTTAAATTTTATTTGTAAGAATAATATCATACACTTTTTTTGATGTTACAGCTGGCAAAAAATATATTCAATAATCAGTACGGAGTACTAAAAAAACTGACCTCAAAAGTCAATCATTCCCTGGTTTGCCACCCTTAGAGGTGGAATATTTTCCAATAAAAAGAGAACTTTCAAAATCGGTTCACAAATCGGAACGGAGTAATCGCGTAAAAAACATTAAAAAAAACATGGCCGAATCCCTCCTCGGTTTTTTGAAGTCGGTTAAAAAATATGAAGTATACATGACATTTTTCAATAAAAGGTTTTTATAAGCTGAATATTCACACTCCACACTTGCAAGAGGATACAACTGCGAAGTCAGGGCGTCAATTGCGATCTCCAGTGGTGGCTGAGTATAATTATTCCAGTCTCCTTGGTGGGTACTAATGCTAGAGGGGGACTATTGGGAATAATTGAGTCATAATGTCTGGTCATCTAATTCTGTGACTGTTTGGTCTCGTTAAGGGCTCAAACTTTATAAATTAAATTGAAGTGCGATGAAAAAAATATCGAGGTTTTAATAATAATAACGCACACACTCAACATAGCCCCGCACTAGGGAAACCCTGTGTCGCGGGTGCCATAGACACACACATAGACAACCACAAATTACACCGAAACTCAGGAGAGAAATAAATGTACGTCATACAAATATTTCGCCCGGCCCGGGAATCGAACCTGGGACCTCTGCGTGGCAGTCCGGCATGGTAACCGTTCGGCCACGGAGGCAGTTAAAAGTTTTATAAAGTCACTTTGTTCTAATTCCCAAACCAGTGGTTTCGGAACGCCCCAGATTTTTGAACAACAAAATAAACAATACGGAGAGGGACCAAGCGTTTCAAACAAAACTCACTAATTTCATGAAAATTTTCATAACTTTCAATAATAAGAAATCTGTTTGATATAACTGAATAATCTCAGTACAAAGTACTAAAAAACCGACCTCAAAAGTTCGTGGAATTACATCTACATATTTGCACAGTTTTATTGAAATCGGTTACCGGAAAGTGCGCGAAACCGGATACATCCCCTAGTTTGCCATCCTTAGAGGTGAAATATTTTCTTCAAATGTAAATGCGACCATTACCGACCGAGGTTACTCTCTTTACAACAAAAAAAGAATCGACAAAATCGGCTCACAAATTAGTTATCGCGTAACATACATACAAAAAAAAAGAAACATTCGAATTGAGAACCTCTGTTTTTGAAGCCGGTTAATAAATATCAACTTTAGTTGCTATAGGTATACACTTCGAATAATAACGCATAGAATGATAGTTTCATATCAAACGAACTGTTACAAGTGAGGCAAAAATCAAATTCATGTAGGCTAGTTTTAGTAGTAGGTTAATTTTCGGTTTTAGTGAATATTTCACTTTTTACTTACTTATAAAAATACAAGTTGAAACGCGTTACTTCCTTGTGGAATGTGATGTTAGTATCTATTTTATGTTTGTCTGACGTATTTTTACACTCATTTACCGCACATTTCGTCATTTTTAGTTAAAATTCTTGAGCTGTTCGCGGTGCAAGTTGACCTTGAGCATTGACGGCCCGCCCGCTCGTGTAGGCCCATTGGGAGCGCTTGAATTTGCCTCACTTAGCGTGTGCGGACTAGGTTTCTATGCGTTATTATTCTAAGGGTATACATATATTTTACCGATATTACTTATTTGTCATGTTGCTTATTTTTTATAAGAAAAACTAAATGATCAACAACTTATTTTTGGATTTACATAAAGTTTAAAGCAGACACATAAGCATGAAATCACAGTTCTGCGATAAATAAATAACATAAAACTTGGTGCTTTTTAATAGGTAAGTAATCTCATTAGTTGTAGCTGATAGTGCCGAAGTTACAAACAAATTTCTTGACAAATTCTAGTAGTCACTCTCTACTTATCAGTTTAATGAAAACAGATCAGAGATATTAAACATTTATAAAAGAATAAACTTATCTTCCACAACCTAAGTTTTCTTTTAAACTTATGTGTCAATTGGCGCTCTGAATACCGTTGCAATGCAAGCGAGTCTCGTTTATTGGCAAATAACTCGAGCTATTTAGGTATTCGTTTTCTAACACGTCGCCCGTGTTCAATGCAACAATTATCTTGATTGAGCCTCTCGGACACTGGACATACTGTACTACTCTGGTCAAGTCAGTCCGCTCGCGACCGCCATTTCGACTGCACGCGTTACGTTCCATTCACGAACTTTCGAAAAAAATACCGCGAAATTTTATTTTTGTCTAAACTACAACATTTTAAAAAGTGAACATTGGACTTTTATACTGTGAAGTTTAAAAAAGTTGAAACTGGGTGTTTTTGTGAAGATTGTTAAAGATAAGGGTATTTTATAGTGTCTCGATCCGGATCTAAGGGACAACAACGAGGTAAACATGTGATTGTTTTTAATTTTAATCTTACGCGCATTCACCTTTTGATGTATTTTTATGTTTACTGCAGAATTCTTAAGCTTTATTAAGGCTTACAACTGTGTTATTTGAGTAGGATTGCGAAAATACTTCGACTCTACATAAAATTATCTAATACGTACCTATTGCTTATTGGCTTATTTTGTGTTTTCCACTGTGTTTATTCACTTACCTTATGTGTAAATAATATTTATTTTCTTATGGCTATTATCATATTCCATATTCATATGGCTATTTTGTCGTTAAGAAGGTATTGAATTAATTATAGGTTTTCTTGAAATATAAAATATTAGTTATATCTTAAGAAAGATCTTATCTTTTGTCATAATTAACAAATCATTTTGTCCAAGTTTAAGTTAAGTTATACCTTTAATTTAAACTTTCAAGCCAGTGCTAATTTTAAGTAATTTATAATCGTCCGTTGAAATGTTTCATTGTTTTACGCCGAAAAATTTGCTAACTTTAAAATTTGTCTGAAATTAAATTCACATAAAAACACAGAAATGTCATTGACATAAACTTTATCCGTTTCGCCTCTTACGCTTGATTTCTAAAATTCAATTTCGAAATTCTCGATTGTACATTAAGATAAAGCAGAATTGATACAAGCACAATTTTCAAAACAAACACCTTTAGTCCTTTCGAGGTCACGTGCGGAATAGAGAGATACGAACGAGAAGAATTAAATAGACAATCATTACTTTATTATTACGCAGAAAACTTACAAACAATAGAATACAATATACGTAAAGTTAGATAATTACATTGGCCGCCTCTTCCTAAGAACCTTGGTCGTGTAGGTCGTAAGAAGCCTCATCCTGTGCCTTGCCTTCATACCCTTTAGTTCTTTTTTTTACTCTTACCTAAAGACTTTATTATCCACTTCACCTAGATTTGATATTTAATACGTTTGGAAAACTGTTATACATGTAAATGTAACCTTGTTTTTTACCCGTTGGTAACAAAATGTAAACAAAGTTCGATAAAACCCAAATGAAAAGTGAGAGCGGTTGCCGAATACAACGTAACTATGTAGCCGTTACGTTTAATTTACAACGATTTGATGTCGCAATCTATTACTGATTTTAATACGGTATCTATAACAGATTTTGAAATCGTTTAATTATAACGAAGATGACATCTTTATTGACGTAAAACAACGGTGTTGGCAATTGATTGTTTAGCCTGATAACACATCAAATTATACTTACAACAGCATTTTTAATTACATTATTACTTTCTCTATTTATCTAACTACTCGTATTTTGTACAATTACCGAGTCGTTTTTAAAGATACCATTGCTGGACCATTTATACAACGGTTTTTTAAAAATAGAATTCCGTTTTAACAAATGCCCTTATTTCCAACTTCCATCCATCTATTGTTGTTGTCCAATAATTCCTCTATATGCACTTATCTACCTAGATTTATTTTAGAAAATAATATAAAAAATTAGCTGTTGCAATAATAATATCATATTTATCATATGCTTGTACTAATTGTTTATTTAGGTATATCTCACCGGTCCTCACCTGTACTCTTTTTTCACTCTTTTTGCACTTTCCTAATCTCGATTCCAAATGTCATTATACGTTTCTCCGTTTTAAAAAACACGTCATAAACCGTTAAGTGGCTGAAACTCTATTCGCGAAAGCCAAGGAAAAAGTGCCCTTAGTAGTACTGTAGTCTAGGCTCTACTCTATGAGTAGAATCACAGGCTGAGTGAATAGATTTGTAAATAGAATGCTTTGAAAATGAAGTAAGAGAAAAGAATGGAGCATTTTGACATTATGGAATTGAAACCCAACGCAAAAACTATGTGAAAGAATACAATAAAGTATATTTTGAAGATTATTCCACTTTAAATTCATAAAAGTACATCTCGCTACGCATCCCAAGCTACGCCCCAGTTACAGTATCTAGTAAAATTATTCGCCCTTCGAATAGGCTAAGGCGTCTAATTATCCACACTGCCAGACCTTAGATTTTAATTTTTCTTCAATAATTTCATTTTCTGACACTTTTTCGCGGCAAATCGTATATAGTCCCGAAACAAGCACAACTACCTCATTCACTCTTTGGCTATTTTCTCTAAACACAAGTGCCACGAGGAATTCATCAGTTTGCGTTCAAGAGGTCTAACTCTTTTTCAACGAAAAACGAAATTTTGAAAACAAAAAAAGCATCAAATAAAGACCGTTTTAGTAACCAACGAAATTTTCGGCCTTACTCTTAATTCCTTTTCCGTCGGGCGCATAAAGTTCGTTGTCATTTGGTTATCATATACAATTTTCATGAACGAATCTGAATAAATAATATCTGCCGTCTGCTGACTAAAACGCGGCAAAGTGAGAAATGGTAAAATATCCGTTTTAAATAGCAAAAGATAGAGCACAAATTTCTCTTTTAAAAACAGTTAAAATTAGTTAACGTGTTCGACTTATCGGAACTTACCCTAACGATGCATAGCTAAAATATCGTTAAACAATTACAATATTCTAGAAATGAGCTATGGTTTTTTATGTTAGCTCAAAAAAATATTTTGTCCTTAGCCGCGTAGTTAGCAGACGGCAGATATTATTCATTCCGATTCGTTCACGAAAATTGTATACGACAACGATGACAACCAAATGACAACGAACTGTATGCTCCAGACCGAAAAAGAATTAAGAGTAAAGACGAAAATTTCGTTTAAATTTCGCTCGATAACGAAGTTTCGTTTTCAAAGAGAGTAGACCTCTGGTAATTTTTGTCATTGTTTGACACTGTTTTCTTTACACTGTCTCACCACTGATCACAGGTCTCCTCTATAATGGCAGCACATCATTGACCTCAGCACATATCTTTTTAATCTACATAAATAAAGGCAGCGACCCATGCTAAACTAAGATAATTAAAAATCTGCTGAAATATGTTACAGAAAATTATGAACCGGATATGATGTTAAAGAAAAATTGGTGTCACTACTGATGTGAACTTGATCTCTAGTGATTATGAAATTACATTAATAATAAGGCGCAAAATGCAGTAACAGGAATTTTAATTTTCTCAACGAGTGTATTATTGTTAATTCTTACAAGGATAATTTTTATTTTATTAAGCACTAATTACATTTTGAGGAAATATTTGAATTGAATTTTTGAAAAAAATTGAATTGAACCTGTTAGGTGTATTATAAGTTATTGATTGCATTATTTATTTGTAGTGATGAATGAAAATGTGCACGTGCGCAATTTAAAAAAACTAACTAAATTACATACGTAACATAATTTGTAACTGTGGATAGCTCTCTGTGTGAAGAGTACGTCCAGGGAAATACTGCCATCTTACTTACTTCTGCTGTCAAAAGTTTTTGAAGGCAGACTTTGACAAGTCCCATGTGCTTGTAATTTATCCAACAGTCATGGATAGGCGTTTCATCAGACGTCGTGCGTCTGATGAAACGCCTATCCCCTATAATAGATTCAGATCCTTATTTGATATGATAATAATGATAATGCACGCACTCATAACCCCGCACTAGGGAAACCCTGTGTCGCGAGTGCCAAGGACACACATAGACAACCAAACACACAAAACAAACCAATTACACCCAAACTCACGAGAAAAATAAATGCAAGCCACTCAAATATTTCTTCCGGTCTGGGAATCGAACCCGGTCCCTCTGCGCGGCAGACCAGAATGGTAACCGTTCGACCACGTTCGTTGACGTATGATCTGGGACTTAGACGTTTCAATGATTTCTTATGATGACTCTAAGTTTTAACATGAAGGATTAGATATGTAGGCGAGACGGAACTGCCTAATTGCATCGTAACGGGCCTGTGCGCGGCAGCGGAACCGCGAAGCGGTGCGAGCGCATGCACCGTGCTGATCGTTAATTGCTGCACTCGATTGTATTGCTATACAATCATTATTTACTTGAAGTAACCCCATTATTACGAGGGCTGTGGTAATTTATCCTCGTTTGAGGTGGAAAGTAAGCGTAAGGATAGAAAAAGAAATATTCTCCATTTAACAGTTCTTGCCTTGACATTGCATATTTACAACTTTCAACAATAAGACATGGAAGAAAAATCGACAATAAATGTGCCAAGTTCAGAATCACACGAATTATCTGGTTTAAGAAATATCTAGTGGCGTATCCATACCAGATTTAGAATAAAATTTGGCTTGAGTGAAAAAGTATATCGATATTTTCAAACAGTATCGGTATTTGTCGAAAAAAACTGTTGATATATTGCCTAAGTTAGTAGTTATGAAAATATTCCCAAAAAAAGCTACTCCGGATCAAACCAAACCTTTAAGCCTCTTGTAATAATTTTAAACGATAATAGAATTACATCTATGGACCAAATGACATTCGATACTGTACAAGACTAAAACAATATCGAATTTGATACTGGAAAAAAAAAGATTTTTATAATATATCAAACCTCAAAATGTTTCCTGAAAAAATATCGATATATTTTACCCAAGCCTTTTTTGGTACTTTGGGGGCACTACCCAAAATATAGGTACTCTACCTGATGTACCTACTCATTATGATACCCGTTAAAAACAATTTAGAAAAGTTCGTAAAATAAAAACTTCTTGTTGATTGATTAAATAGTTGCTATATGCATCCAAGTTTCCTAAAGTGAAGTCGACTTTGTGTTTTTTGAATTTTGAATGTTTTATAAAAGCTTTTATTACGAATGTCTGAAAGAATGTTTAAAATCGATTTTTATTCAATAACAACGCGTATATTGCTTCCATTAATTACATCACTTTTGCCAGTAAACAAATGCAGTTAGTTTATTTCTTTTATCCTTAAAGGGCAATAAAAACAAAACCTATTTATTATTTTAAAAACTTCAAAACATAAAGTTTCATCTCTAGTTGACGGTAAACTAAGATTGCGTAATAATTGGATCGTTTTTCTTTAAGCCACTGGGTTAAGGTTCGGCCATTTTAATTCAATTAGACGTCGAGTCCATTTATTAAGCGCATTTAATCGATTAATCGTTACACAATCCTACTTCAGTTTGAAGACTTTGCAGCTTAAGGAGTTATGTAAAAATCTGCAATTTTTGGAATTATATAAAAAATCAAGTATTTGTTATAATTATTAAGAGTCTAAACTCAAAGTCAAAGTCAAAGATTATTTATACCATAAGTAAAATAAATTTACACTCGAAATCGTCACATTTAAGCTACTGCTCGTTCACTACGCTGACCTCCCTGAGAAGAATGAGCAAGAAACTCTAGGGATTGCTCTTTTCAAATAAACTTAAATGCTATGGAATACACTTTGAATCAAATTTGTGTGGATTCTGAAGTCATGTCGTCTTTCCATACATCTTTATCTAACACGTAGTCTTCAAATTTGTAATATGATTTTTCGATCAAAATATTTTTAATGTAGTTTTTAAACTTAGGAAATGATGAACTTAATATATGCTCCGGAATGTTATTGTAAAATCGTGCACAGTTTCCCATAAAAGAGTTGTTTACCTTGGTTAAACGAAATCGTGGTATCATGAGTTTAGATTTAGCTCTAAGTTTAATATTATGGATATCTTATTCTATATATAGATATATCTTATACTACCCCAAGTAGCTTTGGTTGATTCCGTATAGCAGTGGAAGTGTTGAATCAATCACTTTGAATATATATATAGTAAAATTGAGGATGTATACTGATTACTATACGATGTGAAAACACGATTTGAAAAATTTTCGCGATATAAAAAGAAACCAGAAAATTACCTCGAAATTTTACAAGAAAACCGCTGTATTCAGTAGGTGTACTGTACATACATATGTCAATGTTTTTTTTTTATATCAACTGAACTAAATAGAACACGTATACTATACCGATTGTATATCGGTGTAGTATACGTGTTCTATATATATTTTTCTTTATATATTTTACTTTTTGTTCTTTATATATTTTTCATATGGCTTTAATTTCGTTTCGGTTGTATGAGAAAAATTTGAAATTGAGATGAGGTTGTATTGGCGCTTCATACCAAGATTGAACACTTAAAAAAATCCTTCGATCGGGCTGGATTCGAACCCACGTCTTCCAGCAAACCGTGGCAGACGCTTTGCCACGGAACGAACTAGCCTCACGAATTTTTCTATGTGATGAAATAGATTTCTCACAGATGGCGCTACGGCAAAAAAGTCGTTAAAAACCAATGACTAAAAGCTGCAACAAGTACATACAAAAATTATACATTAAAAAATAATAATTAATTATATAATAATAATATTGGATGTTTAAAATTTAATACAATTATCTCATATTACTTTGGAATTTAAATCTATAAACGGTGTTTTTAAATAAATACTATCATGTCGTATCGTTATTAAACAATTGCTTGAAAAGACGCGTACGTACACGTATACTGGCTGCCCTGCCGCTGCTCGTATCGTATCTGACAAAGATACAAATTAAAATTACCAGTTGTATATTGTCCTCATGATAGTAGTGGCACATATATATAGGTATTTGTTGATTATATGACAGGAAGATAAAATATCATTACTATTAAAAGGCGTAATAAGTAATTTACATAATACAATACAATTTTTTTTTTGCGTACAATGACAAATACAAGAACAAACAATAGACATGGATAATAAACAGATGCCGTATACAAATGATCATTATATACGAATCTAATAATAATAACTACACAAATTAAAAAAATAACATAAATTGTTTGTTAAAGGAAAATATGATATAATAAAACCAAAAGGAAAGAAATTCGTAATAAGACATACAAAAAACCGGTTCCAAACCTAATACTAACATACCGGTCTTTTTGCTTGACTAAAATGGTCATAGCAAATAAATTATTCCAATTTGACTTCTTTAGAGCACGTTCAGATTGAATAAATTGGCAATCAGTGTTTTATGAGCGTTTTGGTACTTCTAAGATGTTCTAGATGCTCCCTGTCAACTTTAGTATCTTAAAATTGAGTAGCAAGGAGACTTATTACATGTAACGAAATGTAGCGGTCGCTATAATTCGATTTCAAAGGATATCTTTTTTCCAATCTTTATAATAAAATTCTTAATTTAATTAATTGTGTTGGTTTTTGGCGCCTTTTTATGATGTTATATTTTTATCGAGTTCTCAGGTGTTCGTGATACTTATACATTGGAAATGAAACTATTTTCTCGGATCGAAATCAAGTTATATTTGTTTTTTCCAACATATCAATAACATTTTTTAGTCTATATGTTTTTCTGCGTTCGTCGTCATAATACTTGTATAAATTGTGTGTTGTATGTACATTTTGTCCTGTGTTGCACCGGACTCACAATAATACAGTACGTTGCAGTACAATTTTTGATAAATATGTATTTAAAAGAAATATATAATTTTAAATTACGTTACGAGATTTTTTTATAATATCAAGTGCCCAAACGAGCAAGTCGTGCGCCTAATGGTAACCTACACGGCTGTCCATAACAGTTGCATTGACAGAGCTTTAATTCGCAAAGGTCTGAGGGGCACTGCCACTGCGCCCGTCATTCTAAGACATAAGTTGACAACTCCCATGTGCCTGTAATTCTGTAAGTTATTACTACTTTCCGGCAGAAATAGGTAAGGTGGCAGTACTTCCTTGGAGGTACTCTGTCACAAGGAGTTCTACTGCTACTAAATTTATGAAGAGTCGGAATAAAAAAAAATCGGTTCTAAATTGTTGCTTTTCGCTTTCTGTATCTACAGATAACTTAATTTCACAGGGGACTGAATAGGGGATCAGGAGGCACCTTTGAACAGAGGCAGCTTAGAACAAATGCGTTCACGCAGTCAGTTTGAATGAAAATTTAGTATGAGTTATGTTTATAATAAGGCACCACCGACAGCATGCCACAGCAGTCAGTGGCAAAGGTGAGTGCGCGCGCCAAAAACTGAATTTACTGAAGTATTTAGTTTCAACGTCACAAAGTAAACATTCTCAGAAACAGTTGTAAGGATATTACTGAAAGAATATAGACAATGGTGAGTTGAACATTTTCAAATTAAAATTAAAATCTTTATTTCGGACAAAATATCCATATAGTAACAAAATACTTACACATTTTGTTAATATAAATCCTCTAAACATTGACGTGTACCCGTACCCATTGATGTAATATGGGGCCCATCGTTCCTATCTGCCACTGTACGAAGAAGCATTAGGGACGCTACCCGCTTCCGCAAAATGGCACTAAAGCAGTCCACTCGCGCCTCGGTAAACATTCCCGAAGCGCTATAATAGCGCGGCAACCCCAACAGCATTCTGAGAGCGTCATTATACTGGACGCACAGGGCGCGATACTCTTTCGTGTATACTTGACCCATAAGCTGATGGTGTAAAAAGATTGGCAAAATGCTTTAAAAAGCGTGAGCTTTACGGTTCTAGTACAACGTGCAAGTCTGCGAGCCAGCATGTTGCACCTTATTGTCAACGCCCTGCGCTCCCTGTCAACGTACATGTCTATTTAAATTTTTATTGAATTGATATTACATTTTTTTTGTGTGAAATTACTCCGCTAGTTTGTTATAATTATTAATACAAAGATCGAATACTTAGAAAAATGCCGGATTCGAACCGACGTCTTCTAGCATACCGTGTCAGACGCTATACCAACTAAGCCACTGAACGAACCAGCGGACCTCACGAGTTTTTCTTTCTTGATCTTTGTATTTGCTTTTTCAACGACTTTTTAGCCGTAGCGCCATCTATGATATTTCGTCACCCAGTTAGATACCTTTACAGCTACCAGTCCCGGCTAGAGATGTCGCTTTTCATTGTATTTAAATTTTTATTAAATTGATATTCAATTATTTTTATGTAAAATTACTCCACTAGTTTGTTATAATTATTACGTCCATGTCGTCAGACAGACTCTCTGTCACCCAGTGCCCTAGGTACTTAAAATGCGAGACCCTACGTAGTGGCACACCGCATAGGTTGAATGCCGGCACTTCTCTGGGGTATTTACAGCCGGCCTTCAAAATTAAAAACTCGTTTTTATTTACATTGTACCTAAGGCCATGAGTTTTTGCATACTCCTCGCGAAAGCTTAGCAGCCTTCTTAAAGCACTGATAGATTGGCAGCTCCATGTCATCGGCATCACTAATATTATCAACCGAACAGCCAACGCCGGTACCGCTGAGCCCACCTATAAGTTTATTCATATACAGATGGAAAAGGCGAAGGGACGTCAACCCCCCCTGTCTCACCCCGCTTCCTCAACCTGTACATGCTCACCTGGTTGACCTGGTTGCCATACCAATACTTTAATATAGCAACCAAATCCGCAGGCGTGTCAGACTTACTTGCCAGCTTCTCCCACAGGACATCATACTCCATCAAGTGAAATGCCTTCGACAAGTCCTGGAAACAGGCACATATAGGGGTTGGCTTGTCGTATGAATTATTTTATTGCTCGAAAAGAATACGTTCCCACATTTATACGGCGAACGGCTGTGGAGTAGAATTCCCCGCCTCCTGATTTATTCCCTGAACGCTATAACTTGGTCCTTTTCAAGGTGAGAGTGAATAGACATTATCTGGCTCTGTCGTCAACGTCATCGTCACTTTCCATCAATTGAAACGTAGACCTAATGCGCACTTTTTTATGTTAAAAACATGAACACTCTTCATTCTGAGTTACAGCTTCAGCAGTTGCAATTTTCGAACAAATCAGCAAGTCTTGAAGCCAAGTTCGACACTTTTGGCACCTGTGATTAAAATTACGTAAATAACAATTCCGAAAGCAATAAAATAATTAACTTTAAAACTGTTAAAACCAGAAACTATTGCCTAATACTTGAACGCTATGGTTGTTGACTACACCTGCCATTGTGTTGATCGCAATAAGCGAATCATTTCATATTGAAGGCTCACTTACATTGTGGCATTTAGTTGAATGTTAGTTGAAATATTAATTACGAAATACTTTTGGACGCAATTAGAAACAGTTTGGGAACAGACGTTAACTTATCCTATCGATTCGGAAGGAACTAATAAATAATCACTGCAGGCACAATATTTCTTTACTTTTTGATTTTTAACAACACGAGTCCGTCCGATGGCTCTCGCCGTCACACCCAGTGTTGTCATTTCCTTTTTAAAATTCCGCATCCAAACGAAATCGACAACCAATTTTTTAAATTTAGTAATTATTGTAAGTAGTGATGAGCATTCTAAAGTAAATAATAGATTAAACAGTCATCATCATCATCATCATTCAGCCATACGACGCCCACTGCTGGGCATAGGCCTCCCCCAACGATCTCCACGACGATCGGTCCTGCGCTGCCCGCATCCATCGGCTTCCCGCGACCTCCACCAGATCGTCGGTCCACCTGGTGGGGGGCCTACCCACTGAGCGTCGTCCGGTGCGCGGTCGCCATTGAAGAACCTTTCCGCCCCAACGGCCATCGGTTCTCCTAGCTATGTGCCCCGCCCACTGCCACTTCAGCTGAGCAATTCTTCGAGCTATGTCGGTTACCTTAGTTCTCCTACGGATTTCCTCATTTCTGATTCTATCACGCAGGGAAATACCGAGCATCGCTCTCTCCATTGCCCGCTGAGTGACCTTGAGCCTTCTTATGAGGCCTATAGTGAGGGACCACGTTTCTGATCCATATGTGATCACTGGCAACACACACTGGTCAAAGACTTTCGTCTTGAGACATTGAGGTAATTTGGACGCAAAGATTTTTTGGAGTTTCCCGAACGCTGCCCATCCGAGCTGGATTCGACGAGAGATCTCTTTCTCAAAGTTGGACTTACCTAACTGGACTGTCTGCCCCAGGTATACGTAATGGTCAACAACTTCGAGTGTAATGCTCCCAATTTTTACTGGAGCGGGTACAACATGGACATTCGACATGATCTTCGTCTTGTCCATGTTCATCTTAAGACCCACTCTTTGGGAAACACTACTGAGATCTTCGAGCATTGTGTTCAGGTCTCCCAAGGTCTCAGCCATAAGAACTATATCATCGGCAAATCGAAGGTGTGTTAGGTACTCGCCATTGATGTTGATGCCAAGTCCTTTCCAGTCCAGAAGCTTGAAAATATCCTCCAACGCAGCAGTGAACATCTTTGGAGATATCACATCTCCCTGTCTCACGCCTCGTTGCAGTTGGATAGGATTAGAGCTCTGATCCTGTAATCGGACTGACATAGTGGCATTTTTGTATAAGTACCTTAACACCTCTATATACCTATAGTCTATTTGGCACCTTTGGAGAGACTGCAGCACCGCCCAGGTCTCGATCGAATCAAAGGCCTTCTCATAGTCCACAAACGCTAAGCAAAGTGGCCGGTTATACTCCTCTGTCTTCTGTATAACCTGCCGCAGCGTATGGATGTGGTCTATGGTACTAAAACCCTTTCGGAAACCGGCTTGTTCGGGAGGTTGGAAGTCGTCAAACCTGCGAGCGAGACGATTCGTGATAACTCTCGAAAACAACTTATAGATATGGCTCAGAAGCGAGATTGGCCGATAGTTCTTCAAGAGTGTTTTATCACCCTTTTTGAAGAACAGAACGACCTCGCCTCTGCCCCATGCCTTCGGCGTTTGACCTTCGACGATGACAGAATTGAAAAGCTTCTGGAGGACTTTAAGTATCGGCTTGCCACCCGCTCTCAGAAGTTCTGTAGTGATTCCATCATCGCCCGCCGCTTTGTTGTTCTTGAGTTGTTTGAGAGCCACACTAATCTCATACAGGCTGACGTCCGGGATATCTTCGGTATAATGTCGGGTAAGCTTGGCTCTGGGGTCTCTAACCTCGCTTTCAACAGGTGCTTTCGTGGAGTATAGCTGTCGATAGAAACTCTCTATCTCCCTCAGGATTTCAGGCTTAGATGAAATGATGCTACCGTCATCAGTCTTTAGCTTCGTCAGTTGGCTTTGCCCAATAGACAGATCTCTCGCGAATACCTTGGAGCCTTTGTTCCGCTCAATGGCCTCTTTAATACGCTCTGTATTAAATTGGCGTATGTCGCTAGTCAAAGACTTCGATATCTGCCTATTTAGCCGCCTGTAGTGACTTGCATCCTCTGAGTTCTGTAGCCTCATTTCATTTCTATATTCCATGAGTTGAAGTGTTTTGTCGGAGAGTTTCTTTGTTCTGGTACGGTGGGTTTTGAAAAACTTGGACCCAACCGTACGGACAGTGTCCACCACCATGTTGTTTAGATCGTCCACATCTATGCAGTTTTCGAGGGCTTCGAAGCGGTTTTGAAGTTCGAGCTGAAAGCTCTCGGGGTTTTGGAGTTGTGCAGGTATTGGTCGGAGCGTAGACTCTATCAGTCGAGTTCTTTCCAGCCGGATATTGATATTCAATGTGCCTCGTACCAACCGGTGATCACTTCCTGTTTTAACGGTGTTGATCACAGAGACATCATTGAATATATGCTTTTTCGTCGACATGATAAAGTCAATCTCATTTTTTATTTTGCCGTCCGGACTCATCCAGGTCCACTTACGAGTTGGAGATTTCCTGAAAAAGGTGTTCATCGTATAGAGGTTCTCCTTTTCCATGAAATCAACCAACATCCGGCCTCTGGCGTTCCGCTGTCCAACTCCAAATTGCCCCACTCTCAGTTCATCACCGCAACGCTTTCCCAACTTTGCATTGAAGTCCCCCATAACAATCGTGTAGTGGGTTTTGTAGCTATGCATGGCTTTTGAGATCTCCTCATACATAGCCTCCACTTCGTCATCTGGGTGTGTCGAGGTCGGAGCATAAACCTGAATGACATTCAACGAATATCGTTTTGATATTCTGAGTATCAGGTATGCCACCCTGGTCGACACACTTCCGATGGAAATCACGTTGTTAACAAGGGACTTGTGGACAATAAACCCGACACCGCCAAGGGACTGTTGGTCGCCCTCCCGGTAGTACAGTAAGTTGCCGGAATTAAGGATTATCGAGTCCTCCCCCTCTCTTCGGACTTCAGATAGCCCAATGATATCCCAGCGTAACTTACTAATAGCTTCTTCCAATTCTGTGAGCTTTGCGTCGGTCCTCAATGTGCGCGTGTTGTAGGTTGCCAGGTCCAGTCGTCGTCGTTGATGGTAGCCGGGTCTCCCCCGGGGATTCTTCGCACCCCATGCCCTGTTTCCAAAGCCGCTACCGTGACTAGGAAGAGCAGGACTGCCGGGGACTAGGGGCCAATTCTTTGGTGTGTGTATCATAGGGGGGGTTGTGCCATAATCGCCACGCTTGGCAGGCGGGTTGGCGATCGCAGTTCTGGTCAAGATGGGTAGAAGACGCTGCTGCCCGTCTTCTTCTGACAATTTTTTCCTTAGTCGCCTTTTACGACACCCACAGGACAAGAAGGGGGTGGTGCTATTCTAGGCCGGCACCACACGGTTAAACATTAAACAGTAGTTTTAACGATTAAACAGTAGTTTTTGTTAATACAGACTTCCCGGTTTATAGGTATTTAAGCGATTATATTTGTGTAACTAACTACATTTAGTTGTACGCTTCAGTGGTTCCCTATCAAGCTGCGCCGTGAGGAGCACGTTCTTAGTTTTCTCTATAACATTCTATATGATCCTCGCAGTCCTTCGCTTCCTCGGTGAATATCATCATATTCTTTAGAGATTTTGATACATCGATACGGCAAACCTTAGAGCTCACGATTTATAAGTCGAATGGACAGACGAATAAACGTTATCGAGTAATTAATGTTTGATGAAATGGCATTCGATCTCAAGCAGGGAACTAAATTATGTATACGTGAAAATTTATCAAAAGTTTTTGACTATAATATCGTTCGTAGAATGTTTAAACTTCTCTCCTGAAAAATTGTCACTTTGCAGATGTAGCCTTATCACAACAAGGGTGTGAATTATTATTATTGTATTGTAATGTAACGTAACATCTAAGTTTACCTTTTCTTTTAGTAATTTTTTAATTCATTTTTCTTCTCTGGTATCATTTGTGGTACAAAAATAAACATCTTGCTTTATAATTCACACACTCCAGATGATATTTTTTTATGATATCAAGTGACGGGATGAACACGCCGTGCGTCTGATGGTAAGCGACACCTGTCCATAACCTTTGCAGAGCCACTCAGAGCGTTAAATCACAAATAACTGAGGGGTTCTGCCACTGAACTAGTCACCTTGAGACATAAGTTGACAAGCCTCATGTGCATGTAATTTCTCCAGCACCCTTATCTTTCATAACCGAAACGCAGTAAGGCGCACATTATTGCTTGGCGGTAGAAATAGGTAGGTGGCAGGTGGCTGGACGAATTGTTTCAAGAAGCTCTACTGCTACTATGACATTTGAAATTGTATTTAATTCAATGTTCATATATTATTTACTAACCTCTTTCAGTGACCATAACCTGTGGTGGGATGTGCAACCGGTTGCGACATTTTGCGAAATTACTACTTTACAACCGGCCGTGACATCGGCAAGTCGTTGTGATCGTTAATTTTTGTTAAATAAAAGAACTTTACCACCTTACCTTTGTGCTTCCTATGGAATAATTTTAAACTTTACCATATACGCGATTGAAATATTAAAAATCTTAAATGCTTCAGATTTCTTTTTATAATACCAAGTGACGTGACGAACAAGTCGTGCGCCTGGTGGTAAGCGACTCACCTGTCCATAGCAGTTGCAGCGTCACTCAGAGCTTTAAATCGCAAAGATCCGAGCGGCACTGCCACTGCGCCCATCACTTTGTGACGTAAGTAGTTCTATATGCCTGTGATTTCACCGGCACTCTTGTCAAAATCGGAAGGTAGTAATAATCATATTACTGCGTGGCGGCAAAAATTGGTAACATGGCAGTACTTGCCTGGTTGAACCCTTTCACAAGGAGCACTGTCGCTTCTCAGTAGAATTAGCGCCTAAATGATCATACCCATTTATTAAAATGATTTAGGCATCCTTTTACCCGATATTATACTATGTATAGTAAAAATTGTACCGTATATTATACTTTATTTTTTTAATATTGTTTAGTTCACAAAAGGGAGTCACTCTTTACCCAAGACCCAGAATAACGCATTTTAGAGATCACAAGAAATGTTGCTGTTTCTCGGAAATAAATATATTACTGTTATTTATTATTGATAACGTTGTTTACGTACGATTATGTCAATTACATTAGTAATAAACAATACAAGATTTTCACATACTGTTAATAATAATACTTTGTCAAGAGCATCGAGATATAAAGTAAAAAAAGAAAATGGACCAGCTAATTACATGAATTGCTTGATCTCAAATCAGCGATGACAAAGTGTTCGTGTGGTGCACTATGAGTTAGAAGAGCATGAACACTTGATAAGGACAACGGGTGGGGGCACAGAGGTGGCTGTTTACTGACCCAACGAAAATTTAACGTCGGTTTGTTATTTTATTAGTTTTTGTCATTGACTCGATAAGAATAAGAAGTATCACGGAAGAGCAGAATTTACTAACAAATCAAAAATTGCGTGATAAACAAGACCCTTACAAATAGGCACGAAATCGGACATCACATTGGGTAACGGCTTGCGCAAGCACATCGAACCAATTTGCCCCGGCCGAGATGCAAAATGTTGTAGTCAATTCGTTGCCAACGCATTTGTTTCCGTGAGGATTTTTCATATTGTCATATTTCTTAGGCGATCCTAGAGAGGCTTCTGTTCGACGGCAGTACTAATTTAGAATGACATTAGTTACTTTTATAGAGTTGCTTACACTATACCACACATAGCTGCCGCGCTATACAGTGGCGCTCCCATGCAATAGTCGTGTGAGACGCTGTGAACGACTCCATGCAAACTAATGAGATGTTTACACGAGCTCCACTGCCGCCTTCGGCAGACTACCTTTTCTATTTCTGCCGCCAAGCAGTAATGTGAGCATTACTGCGTTCCGGTTTTGAAGTGTAAGGGTGCAGGTGAAATTACAGACACATGTCGACGTATGTCTCCGGGTGGCGGATGCTGTGGCAGTGCCCCACTAGTTTTTGCGATTTAAAGCCCTGAGTGGTACTGCAGTTGCTATGAACAGGCTTGTCGCTTACCGTCAGGCGCACGACTTGTTTGTCATTTAGTATCATAAAAAAAACTTCACCTTGTCGAAGGAGGCGCAGGCTACTCGCTACTTACACCGAATCGTGTTAGGATGTGGCCGCCGAGTCATTGAAACTTATTTGGTCAATAGTCGTTCGGCGAACTCGACTCGGTTGACTTGGGCAGCGAACTGTGGCAGTTAAATGACTCAGTGCTTCCAGTGACGTCTTCGGCAAGCAAGCGAAGGTGACCTGTCGACCTAATGTAAACGTGCTATAATTGCAATCGTGTCGCGTAATGCCACGGCTGTCGTCACCGTGTGAGAACCGCCTTATGGCCCTAATATTACAATTGTCGATTTATCACTATTATCGCTACCACATAATTTGCACGATAAAAGAGTTGTATTCATGAGGTAGAGTAGGACTCTAAGTAAATATTTCATACTTCAGAATCTCATTTCATTATAATACTTACATTATATTCTTAGAATTAAAAAAAAAGGTAAATATACATTGAAGTTACCTTATTTATCAAACAAATAATTGCTTTTTTCCGAAAGTCATGGTCAGATAGATTGCATTACAAAAAAAATTATTATGATTACGAAATTCCAACTGATATTTTTATTGCACCTTCTTGAAACTACATGCGTAAAATTCCTATAGCTCAATTGAAAAGTTACGGAAACATTCTTAATTCAAAATTCGATAGTCGTGTGACTTTAAGAATGAACTCGTTCGAATTCAAGTGCAACTGGTTCGTAATATCCGCATTGAAAATAACGATTGCCATTAAATTCATTCAATGCAACGTGAAGCGAAGCGCGAGAGCTAACTTCGCAAACAGCGTTAATTTGTTTTATAATTAGTATGAACTCTGGATGTGAACATCTAGCTTACTAAATTATTGTTTGTGGAACTTCATATCTGTTTTTTGTAGTCGATTTTTTGTATCACCTACCTGTTTCATTGATGACTGTTCGTTTCCCTTTGACAAAATAATAAAAAAATAAGAATATTCTGGAACGTAAACATGCCCAATATTCGTATTTGGAAAATCGTTAAGTATATTATAAAACATACATTATTCGTCACCGTCTAATAAACAGTTTTATTATCTCCGTCTCGTAACTCCAAGAAGTTAGGGTTTTTTTTAAAGTAAATATAATGTAGATATAATTTGACATCAATATTGAATCTATTTTTTATTTAATCAGGTTGTTATTTATTAGGAGGAAAACATGAATGCTACTATGGGATATTTTAGAGGAATCTTCTGAATAAAGCACCAACATGAAAATATTAATAAGTATCTGTGAATTTAGCTGACGAAACGCAACAATTTTGCTTATATTTTAAGTAGTAATTAATAATTACATTAATATTTAAATTTTTGAGTGCCTTTTTTAATTAATAAAATCTAGCCCGCCACAGAGAAAAAAGCGATCATTTTCTGTAATTGGTAGTTCTACCTTCTCAATGTCACTTTAGGAGCTTGTTTGGACCATTATTATTGGTAATAACAATAAATTGTTTATATCCCCTGGCACACAGACCCACTTGCACAACTAATTACGTCCAAACAACTGTCTATTTACATAATAATCGATGCCACGTGTCGTGCATACATTGCGTACGTGCTACGCATTTGTCTATTGACTACATAAGTAATACAGTATAATATATTTGTATGTACTTAGCATAGTTAACATTCTATATAACTGATCACCTAAAGTGATTCCCAAAGTGGTATTTATCGACACCCCCCAGGGGTGCCCTTTAGCCAACAAGGGATAAGCAAAATATAGGGGTGCTTGAGTCCTTACTGGGAGTCGACGGGTGTGGAATCCATTTAGGCAGGTCGTGACCAAAATTTTAACGTTCTATAAACAGAATATTACACAGATAGTACCTACCATAGGTATTAGCCTATGTATGCGGGCACTATCTATGTGGATTACATAAATATGTGTGTACTTACGTAATTATTTTTTGTTATAGAAATACAAATTACCTAAGAATAAAACTTTCACAATGAACTGGCGTGGACGACTTGTTTGTCCCGTCAATTGAAAAATAAATAAAATAAATTCTAACATTTCTCACTATATAATTAAACTCATCAAAGTGAGAACTGTAAAGAACTGTGCCAGCTGTCGAAAACATATTTGAAGTTGCTGTATTTGTAAAAAAATTCACATTAGAAAAGCATTCTATTTTGCATAGACCCCCGCTAATACAAAACAGAAATAAATTGTCACATGGTCTACGAGACTTTAAAGGTTGGGAAGCTCTGATGTTTACAGCAGAGATTTTTGTGACAATTTAGAAAAATCTCAAGTTTTTTTCTTGATAAAATATACGTTTAGTCTTGATTAGGAACAAGACTATTAAGTTGATATGATACGATGCCTTTTAAACCTACTCTTGAAGATTACGGTGTTACATACACGGATATAGAAATGCGGGCAGTCTATTCCATTCACCTAAATAATAATTACCGTAAATAAATATTAATTTTAGTACTTTTTATTTAACGGATTCTTTTGCACTATTCGTTTGTTCTCTTATAATTTGGACACAACTTTAATGCTCTCTGTACCTACGTAAACTATATACTTACGTTTATAGTTTGCGACACATTCCTATTTTTATTTATTATGAAGAAAATATGAGGAAATCCAGAGAAGAAGTTTTTTTCCAATTTACAGCTATCATTTCATGTTGAACCCTTATGCGATAACGTAAACAACAAGTCTTACATAATGACCTTTAACGTAAATAATAGCAAGCTTAATAACTACTTAATTATTGTTATTGCTTTTACGAATTCGTTCAATGAGCAACAGAATATATCCACGAAATTAGTGATATAATTTAGGTTTTGCAACGTTCGGGTAAAGAGCGCTTATTTAAATAAAATTTATAAAAGATACTTTATAGACATTAAATAATGTGCATTCCTACATTATACATATTCCGGTGTAGATCCCCCAGGTTAAACATGTGATAGATGCAGGTTTTTGTTACCACTATTACAATAATTCTTTGAAGTCCAATAAGGCCTTATTTGTAATAGCTCTACGCAAGTATACACAACGTTGACGTCGTAAATGGCAGTGGGAACTCCATTGTGGACGTGTGAAAATTATTTGTTTACACATTGTTTCTTTGCTAAATTTACATTTATTTTACCGCAAGTAAAATTGTGACTTATGGAGCTTCGAGAAAAATTAATGTGCAATTCAATTGACATCATATCTTCAAATTCAAATTCAAATTCAAATTCAAAATAATCTTTATTTCATAGGTAAGCATTATTACACTTGAAATCGTCACAATGGTTAAACTCTACCGCTCATTCGTAAGGCAGATTCCCCTGAGAAGCAACTCTGCTGCTACTGAGCAAGAAACTCTAGGGGTTGCTCTTTGTAAATAACATTTGCAATTTTTTTTTTATTTGAAACATCAGAGATCGAGACTACACAAATTTTAAATTGTAAATTAAGTAAAAATCCTTGAAGAATTAGTAGACTAAATGCAAAGTCAAATTGTCACATTGCGACACTACGATGCATTAAAACAAGCAATGCGATATAAACTTTATCTCTTACAGGATAAGGTTACATTTATTTAAACAAACAATGAAAAAGAAGAAAGCAAAATGCAATATAATATTAAAATATAATCACTACCAAATAAAGAATACATTTCGTTGAATGCAAAATAACAGAAGTGTAAAAGCGTACTGCTCCGCGCACGCTATGCATTGTACCGCTTGTGCCGCCACAGGCAATGCAAAGTGTAACTTAGCTTCTTAACAACAATATGATAATTTTTTAAAATCCAATTTCATGCATTTCGTTAGATAATGTATCCTTATAATTTGTCTTGTGTCTTGTTTCATATAAAAAAAATTTGGTGTAGTCTTGTGCGCTCTGTACAGTAAGATAGTATTCACTAATGAAATCTCGTCTCTGATATCTTTACTGACAAATCCCTTCAACAAATGTTTTATTGTTTTGAAAATAGGAATTAAATGTAGATGTATTAAAATTAAATGCGTTAAAGACTCTTTTTCCACTTCGATAGAAAGATCTCTCGTTAACAAACTCAATCAATCAATAAATCATATCGGATGGGATCTCCTGGTGTTGAATTTTTTCAGGCGTAAACCTCATATCATACTTATTTTGGCGGTTGTCATTGAAAATATCTGTCTGCGACCTTACGTACTTTCTTTCTTCAACGAAATAAGAAGACCTCGACTTTGTTTCTTGTCACATATATCTCTACTTGCGTTGATCTTATCATTAATATTGCGTGTAACTGACGACCTCAGTGTCCTAACGGTTTGCACTGTGGACATTGGACAGAGAGAAATCATCAAAAAGGTTAAAAAATTTATCTACTGCACGGTAACCTATCGCAAACTCGAATTTCTTTAGACCGAATTTCATTACTCCGAAAACGGTTCGACTTTTTTTCATTACTGCGATGACAGTTTTGGTATACATGTGCAACACAGAAATGTTTTACAGCAGAAGTATCGTTTGTCTGAAAACCTATTATTAGAATAATTATTATACGTAATTATTTGGGCAGAAGTATGTTCGATCTAATCATGTTTGTTATACTATCTGTTTTCCATATAATTTAGATTGCTGAAAATTCGTTTCGACAAAATTATTATTCTCAGATAAAATTTCACCGCCATACAATTTTATCGTGCAGCTCCAAAATTCTGGGTAGTACCTACTTTGCTGGTGCGCTGCAAGTCCCACTTACGTAATTTTCGTCATACCATATTTAAATAAATTGGTCAAACGGTTTGCGTAAAATAAAAATCTGGAAACGAATAACTTGTCTATTTGTCAAAACAGTGAAACATTAAATGGTGTAACGAAAAAAACCGTAACCGTGTTTTTGGACAAATGAAACAAAATCTACTCAATAAAAGCCTAAAGGTTTTCGGAGAAATAAAATTCTGTAAATCATGTTTCTAGCTTGTGACAGGTAACCCTACTGCACCTACCCCAACCGACCTCTGTGACCTCACAAACGAATAGCAAACAGATGTGCACATACGACGGTGCCGGCTTGTACCGACTCTGCCCGATTGCAGCCTGATAACACTATGTGATAACGACACAGTCACAAATGCAACTACGTTTTAATACTTATTGACGAGTGTAATTTAAATTCCTGAAATTTGTTGATGTGTAATCGCAGCTCTGTTGAAACAAGATTGCCTAAGCGCCGGCCCTGACCACCACCATATAATAGGTGACATCAATCATGAGTTACTAAAAGGTACTTAAAGAGTTGCTCGAGTTTTTGATGATCGACACGTGTCGATCTACAAAAAAATATGATATCGATCGTCTGTTTCTTATACTTTTACTCATCGACAAAAAATACGATGTCTGGTCATACGTGTCGATCGTCAAAAAATCGAGCAATTTCGTAGGCACCTTAATTATCCCCACTAAAATCGTAAATCAAAATATTCTAGAAATAGAAGACCAGTGGCAGAAAGGAGGAAAATTCGTAATACTTGTTGGAAATATACTTACAATCTCTAGAAACGATCTAACTTAATTTCCTCTTATAAAACGTTTATTAGCTTTGTAATTGAGGACAACAATAAAACTAGTTCACGATTGAAGGTTGCGATAGTCAGTTGTCAATCGGTGTTTTACTATGAACTCTATTTGGCGTCGCGACAATCCGACAAGACGTGATTGACTGAGTGAATGTTTTTGCGGTGAACTCGGTCAAAAAAAGTTCCTGGAAAAAAAGAAGTGGATAAATCTGAATGATAATATGAATAGAGTATGTGTTTTTACTGTCTTTTGTTTGTTTTTGTGTGAAAAAATCTCGGAAGATTTATTTAGAAATCTTTATGTTCATGAAGATTAAAAATACTCTATTTTTTTTGTTAAATATTCGAGTGGCGTATTTAAAGTAACTAATATATATATTTACTTCTTTTTATACGAAACTAAGTGTTTACTTAGTTTCGTAATAGCTTAAATAATTGCGCTGTACAAAAAATGTAAGATGTTATCGCAAAATTCATAGAGGCATCTTTTATTATTCTATATTAAAAATAGAGACGGGAAAAACTGCTTATTTTTTTTAAACGTTAAAGCGTTCTGCTTTTTTAAACGCTTTTTTGTTTGAAGCTTACAAAAGTACTTAGAAAAACGCTTACGCGCATAGACGTTAATGTTGAAAAACATGCAGTTGCATTGATAGCGAAAAGCAAGAGTAGACTAAAGGTTTTAAGATAAGTAAGTTTATTTGTAAAACATGAGTTTTATTTCTTTTATGAAATTATTTTAAGAAACATAAGTACGTTGTAAAAAATCAAATTGTTGAGTATAGAACTGACCAACGCTTACGCTTAAATTGAAAAGCGTGCTTATATACTTACTTTAAAAAGCAAACTTTTTAGGTGCTTTTCATCTAAACGCCCACCTTTAATTATAAACCAGGTAAAAGATGTTTCACATGTTATTTTTTTCTTTTCCCCAAAAGATAAAGTAAAGGATGTATTATTTTTTGATGTAAGTAAGTTAGCCATTTTGACTACAAAATTATTACGGGTTGCCAAATAGTAAGACAGTAATTGTAAAACAATAGAACAGTGAATGAATCCGAAAACAAAGGTTTTTCATGGTTACATTATTACAGTTCAGCTGATGTGGTTACTTGTTGACTATAGGATCTCATCATATTTTCCAGTCGCGTACATATCCATCACGAACTATTTAATTGTGTCCACTAATTTACACGCATGTTGTGTTCGTTTTTAAAAAAATGTGTAATTAGTTATAGTACTTACTTACCCCTGCAATATAAACCATTGATAATGTTGTTGTAAAAATTGTTGGTGAACCTTAAAGTACATAAATAAATCATCAAGTTGTCAAATGGGATATTTTTAGCAGCGGCAGGTTTTTGCTTCCACCGTCTGCGTTTCCTTATATATCTTGTTGCTGACCTATCGTGCTGCACTGTAAATTAACTATTATGCGAAACAAAAAGTGACTTGTTTGTTCCATCAAGGTTCTTTATGAAATTCAAAGTAAATTGGACTTTATTGTAACATAGTGAAATACCACCCATGGTATTGGAAATTGCGAAAACCCGATAATTTCAAGGCCGAATATCTGTTGCAATGTTGATTTACTTAAAATTTTTCCACTTTTCATGAAAATTGGGAAAATCAAAGCAATCTCATATAATTACAACATCGGAACTACGAAACAAAAAACATAAAATTGTTATTTGTTATTATTAACCTCTATTGAGCGTGATTTTGAGCTGTAAAAGTAAATAACTCAAGGGCCGGCAGCTACCTAGCCCTACATATTAGCTTAGCTTAGGGTGAACGCTGTCAGCATCTTGGGCACCTTGCCGCTGGACCCAATTTCATTCATGTAATTTAGTCCTAGTCTTACTTTCTAGTATTTAAGCTTTTATTGCATTCTATACCTTCCCCGTTTGGGAATCATCAAATGCATCCATCTGCTGCCTGTAATCATTCGTAAATCGTCAGTCCATCTGGCCAGAGGGCGTCCTACACGTTTGTGTATCCTTGTCAGTATTGTTATAATTATTAATACAAAGATCGAACACTCAGAAAAAATTCCGTCGATCCGGTCGGATTCGAACCGACGTCTTCTTGCATACCTTGTCAGTATTGTTAAATTTATTACAGTGTACATAAATTTTTGTGCAGATATTCATTCCGTCGAAGAATTTAATTTTTACTACCCAAATTTAGTACCTTGTTTAATTCTGAAAACTCGTCATTTTAATTATCGAAGCAACCACATTTTGACCTTTATAATTGAAATGACAAGAAACGATATCTACATTATGTCAATGTCGCAAATCCATCCGGGTGCATCGAGCAAAATCATCGACTAATTGGGTCAGAATCGATTATAAAAAAAATCGATATTACTCTATGATCAACAGAGCGTTGACTCCTTGTACGAAATCTGTGGGCAATAGCGACAAAAACCTGATGGTCACTATCCGTGAAGTGTCCACGAAGGTTCCACAATTCTCCGAAATGAAGTTTTATGTTATTGTAACGTTTTTGCATTAAGACTAAAGATTTGTATAATGTTTTATATTTTGGGCTACTTGGCTTTGCAATATTTCTTTTTGCGTTAACGTTGTTGTCATTCACAATGAACAGGGATTTCGTTAGTGGTAGCTACCGCTGTCGGGTTTGCTAACTTTTTTGGTTGAATTTATTAAGAAATTAACTATTATTTGTTACTTTATAAATATAAATAAATAATTATGTTATACTTATATTTATAAATAAATAAATAAAATACTTGAAATTATGATATAATAAATAGTCAAAGAATAAAAAAATATTAGGTATACTTAGTTCTCGTCCACCAACTTAGACAGAATATTGTGACTGATAACTTCTGCAGCGACAAAAAAATTATCATAATATACATTGTTGCATTACAAATTCCGGGCACACGAATTGTAGCAAACAGATTTCTTTCATTTTCTTAAAAAAAAATTTATTTAACTTTTTATATTATTTTTTTGATACAAGCACACGGATCTCCGGTATAAAATTACGAAGTTCCTTGTACTATGAGCACCAAAGCAACGGGATTCATACCAGGTAGTGCCTAGAACACCCATGCTAGAACCAAGTTAGAAAAGTTCATTTCCTATGTTGGTCCTATTGGGAATTGAATCCGGGATTCCACATCCAACGCCCATAGTGCAATAATAATAATAATAATGCACACACTCAACATATCCCTGCACTAGAGAAACCCTGTGTCGCGGGTGCCATGGACACACATAGACAACCACAAATTACACCCAAACTCACGAGAGAAATAAATGTAGGCCTTACAAATATTTGTCCCGGCCCGGGAATCGAACCACCGGAGCAATGGGCCACCGAAGTGGTCAATATAGTAAATATTGTTGACTTACATTGTTAGGTAGTCTTAAAATTTAAAAACGAAAAACGTACGTACGCATTCATAACTATTAGTCAAAAGCATCGTTAAGAAAAACCTCTATTTTTATTACATTTCCAAATACGTCTTCAAAAGAAATACGTATAGAAACTGACCTTGTATTGGATCTCAGAGCCAAATATTAACAGTGAGAGCAAGTGTAAAAAAGGGATCTACCGATATAGATAGTGAGTCACTGCCATTTATTTCACATCTGCTGTGTTTAATCTCTACATAGCCTGTTGACCGCTGTCCATAATGTCATGGACTGCATATGTCACAGTGTTGTACAGACACAATAAAATTACATATATGTCGTTGCAGTATAACGCAAGCTACTTTACATAAATAAAAGTTTCTATTTGTACCTGTACAAATAGGAAAATAAGTAACCTGTCATGTAAATGCATCGACAAAATGTTTTGAGGGGTAATTGTTTTTAAATTTTTATTTTTTATAATACCAAGTAACAGGACATGCAACTAGTGCGCATGGTGGTAAGGGACATGCCTATCCATAACAGTTGCAGTGCCACGAACAGCTTTAAATAGCAAAGATCTTAGGGGCACTGCCACTGTGCCTTACATCTCACGTTCACAAGGTCTCAAGTGCCTGTAATTTCACCAGCACCCTTACCCTTCAAAACCAGAACACAGTAATGCTGACATTACTGCTTGGCGGCAGAAAAAGGTAAGGTGGCAGTACTTCCCTGGACGAACTCTTTAACAAGGAGCTCTACTGCTGCCGCAATTAAAAGAAAATTGCTAGCTTTTACCCGTTGACCCCATGCCCCAGGCGTCCAAGTAATAGAAATTTCGGTTCATTTGCATAACATCCTGTACAGCGGTAGCGGCAGAGCCACGTGTGTCACGTAGATTACAATTTCTCAAGATTCATAGTACGGAGAAATGATAATGGATTCCTTCAGTTTAAAGGATCAGATGAATGATTTCTTGAATATTAAGAAAACGTAATTCTCCGGTCTAAGAATGTGGGCGGGGAACAAGAGCCTAGGATAGGGCATTATATAAGTATTTCTACGGTTTCCTGTCTGCCAATGTCATTACCGACCGATCAGTCGGCTATATTACTAACCGTTTAGATTTAATGCATTTTTACATTACGTGCTCTTGTATATAAGAATATTAATTTTTTTTTTATATTTGATGAGTTTGGTTAATTCTCGAAATTGCGATGTGTTGGGAATTTTCGAGGATATTATATCATTTGATCATCGATTTGTTCGGACGAAAACTGTCAAGATGCTGTTATTTGCGCAGGTTGGTTTTGGTATATTTAATGTTGAATGGTTTCAATCCATTTTCTCTGAGCCAATACGTATTGATATATTTTTTTCTGGGGTTAACATGTTCAATAATGATCAACACCCCTAAATAAATCAACAGTTTGTAGTAGCAGTAGAGCTTCTAGAGCATTAGAGCTAATGCTCACATTACTGTTTATCGCGTTCTGGTTTGGAAGACCAACTGCTACACAGCAAAGAGGAAGAGGAAGCCCACCAGGCGTAAGCCCGCAATCTTTGTGAAGCCGTCCACGTCGCCCTGGTCCGTCTGCCTCTGTGGTTTCGCAACTTCAGAGACAGGCACATCGGAATTGCTTTTGTAAACTATTTTAGTAAGTTATTTGTTCAACATAACGTTCACATTGTAATAAACAAATAATGCGCCAGTAACCACATGAATTACCAGGTCTCGAATCAAAAAAATCCCTGTACTACCAGATTTACGGAATTTATTCTGGGGCACTTTCCAAAACACTCAGAATCAATTTAGAAAAGTTTATTTCCCAAATTAGTTAACTAAATACAACTACAAAAAAAAAACAATAAGAAATAAACTATAATGTATTCTCCCACAACTTGTTGAGTTGTTCTTGGTTCTCTTTAGAATTCTGATTTCCATAACATAAATGCTTTAGTTACTTACTTTGGATCAGAGCAACCTGTGTGATGTTGTCTAATATTAATTTGTTTTTTACTTATTTGTCTTATACAGCCAATTTCAGCTGCTCTTCTCGGGTTGACGGTCAATTCGCATGATAAAAAAAAATAGTGCAAAGAAAGTACCTACCCTAGTCTCTGAAACTTCCATAAACAAAATCTAACAATGGTGGAAAACCAAAAAGCACATACAGAACGTATAACAGTAGAGTCATTGTTGGTGATTGTTAACACGAATTAGCATAACAGTTAGCTTTGTTCGAGATCCTTGCTGTGTTTTCTTTCTATTTTGGGTTAGTATGATGTAGGTAAAGATACTGCGTGAACTATATATTTCGTTTTGGTGTAGATAAGTGACGATTACCTATCCGCTCACGCGATGCGCTCCTCCTACCGCAAAATGGCGGCTATTTGGTTTCGCAAATTAGAAAAGCATTCAGTTTAAATACAAGTTTTTATAAATAAAAATTATTATTCTGCTTTGCTAAATAAATACCCTCCGTACTACCAACAAAAACATCTCAAATCAAATGCAGTAATACACCGCAAATCCTGCACTTAAAAAGCACTAATTACATTTTTGGTGTACTTGGATAAATATGATAATATTCCGTTTGAGTGGTTCTAACGTTTACCATGAAATTACTCCTTAAAGTACAGTTTATAAACATTTATATTCAGGGTAAACTTAAAAAACGCTACTTACGGTATGTTTTCAATAAATAAACACCGAAATCACCAGCCCAAACAATAACGTAAAAAAAACTGACGTATTTTTGAAGTTGTTTATTTTTTTTAAATGACAGACCCAGGCATTAAAAACTTTATGGTTTGCTAGAGTAGTTACAGTTCTTTTACCTGTTATAACTTCGATATCCGATAAATCGGTATAAAATCATCACCGGCACCTCTAGATGTGGTATGCGTCTACGGCTGCATGTATCGCGTGAGCGGCTATAGGTAATGAGAGCTATTACAGAAACCGCAGATCGCCAACAAGTAGATTTGTAGCAGTAGAGCTGTGAAAGAGTTCATCCAAGGAAGTATTGCCACCTGACCTATTTCTGCCGCCAAGCAGCAATGTGAGACTGCGTTCGGTTTAAAAGGGTAAGGGAGCTGGTGAAATTACAGGCACATGGGACTTATGCACTTATGTCTCAGTTCCGAACGGCACTGCAACTGTTATGGTCAGGCCTGTCGCTTACCGTCAGGCGCACGACTTGTTGGTCTTGGTGTCATAAAAAATAAATAATTAATCAGTACAGAGTACTCACTAAAAAAACCGAACTCAAAATTTCGTGGAATTACATCTATTTGCCAAGTTTAATATAAATGGGTTACCGGAAAGTGCGCGAAAACGGACTCATCCCCTAATTTGCCACCATTAGGGGTGGAATATTTTCCTCAAAGTTAAATGGGATCATTACTGACGTACCCTCTTTGTAACAAAAAAAGAATCATCCAATATTAGATAGAGTTAGCGCGTAACACACATACAAAAAAAAACATGCAGACGAATTGAGAACATCCTCATCCTTTTTTGTTGTCGGTTAAAATGATTGGGTGTTCCATTCGTTCCATTAATTCTTTTTGTGAAAATATAAAACTATTTTTCTGTATTAATAATACGGATATTGGTATCAACGATTGATTCTAGCACTATCGCTTTAGGATAACTCGGCTCTTAGATCTTTTTTTTTCTTTTTTAATGTAGGTGTTTATAGATAATGTTTCTACACAAGTTATTAATATTTTACAATAATTAATGTACCGTTAAAAGGCGTCGAAGAAGTATGAATCCGTATAATATTTTAGTTCAGTGGGTCAAGCAGCCGGACTTGATGCGAACCGGTCTTGCCACCCACGTGCTTAAGGCCTTTCCTCGTTGACACTTCGTGTACTTGTAAATATTGTCTCTACCTTTACACGTATACAGGCCCAGTATTGGTAGTAGATACAGCTGTTTGCGCTCCATCGATACTGGGCTATTTGCTACGCGTGCCTTCCAAACAATGCTTACCTTATTTTGTTTTGAATAAAACGTCGTATTTTCCATTGATTACATCAAAATAAGCACGTGAATTCATTGGGCGATTTCGACGGCTTTGTGCGCTAGATACGCCTCAGTTCCTTTAAACAAGTGTCGGGCAAATTGCAGCTCGCGGACCAACTTTTGCCCGCGAAGGGCTTTGTAATCCCTGCTAAAGTAAGAGCGTATGGATATTTCAGAAATATACATTGACAGCCTCGTCGATATGACACGCAAAAAACATATCTATGTTAACATATACACAAAATTTTGAAATATTTAAAAAATATGTCCAAAGAAGACCTCTGTGGCCTGACGGCTTACACTGTGGGTGGTAGTAGAAGCAGGGCTCCCGGGTTCGATTTCTGGTAGGACCAATTTGGGAAAAAGAACTTTTCTAAATTAGTTCTGATCTAGGTTTTCTGGAAAGTGATTTTCGTTGAGTAAATTCCGTTGCTCTGGTATTCGTAGTGCAGCGAATCCCAAGTTTTAGGCCTGGCAATTGGTGTTGTTTTCTGGCACATTATTATTATTAAAAGAAAATGATTTTAAAAATTGTAAAATTTCTTATGTTTTTCTGGCTCCTAATGAAAAAAGTTTGCCCACCTCTGCTTTAAACCATCTTCCCAATGAATTCGTTGTTTCTGAGATAGGTCGCGACTCTGGAAACATCATCGGTAAAATGTAACCCGGTTCTGCAATAATACATGACTTAATAGAGTGCAATGACACAGTTTACCGGTAATGTAAAATTGAATAAGTTCAATATAGACTTATAATATAGACTTTATTAACACCCTGAAAAAGTGAGCAAAGTGCTTTCTGATTACAATCATTTGTAGCAACAATTTCTTAACATTATTTCAATTGCTACGTACCGTGTCAAATGCACGCATGTGTACATAACGGCAAAGGTCATAAACGTTTTCTTAACTGGAACAATTTTCCATTCATCACATTTTGACTACAAAAAAAAAATACAATGCGTTCATGGTCTCAAATTTGTCATTTGCTTGCTTGTAACTTGTGAGAAATGGAACCTTATTTGTGAATCACTCGGTGTTGAAAATAACATCCAACCCAATCTTTGTCATTTTTAAATTACATCATACCTCTATAACTTACGGGAACATATTAAAAGTGCTATTTACTAAACGAGTGACATAAAAATAAGTTCGTTTTATAATGTTCTACCTTGATACATTTCGCATACAATAGCATTCGTACACGTTTTTGCCTCTAATAGCTCTATTGTCATTTCTAGCTAGCATAACACGTTCGATGTAATCTGATTTCAAACTCTATTATGATTTGAACTGAGTTCTATTTACGTATGTGAAATGTTGCGATGGGACCAAGATTGTCATTGTCAGAATGAATTAAACGTCTTGATTTTAATAATGTCTTGTAAATTAATGTCTCGGTTTCTAAGAGTCAAGTTGTTGAGCTATTTATGCGTTTAATAAGATTTACGCAATCTTAGGTTACCATTACATTAGCAAACTATAAACATCACCTGAAAAGACCGGTGGAAACCGATTATTGGAACAGTTCCGGTGAAAGTCAGCATTTGTTACCTAATTTCTATAGTTATTAGTGCTAAAACGCTTTTAATAGATGTTTTAAAGCAATTTTCAACGATTCGGCTTTTATATCGACGAAAGTGCTGTAAAAAGTATAATAATGATAATTAAATTTATGTTGGTTACATACGTGTACAAAATTTCTAATTGAAGATGCCATTGTGATCGGTAAATTAGTTATGTTCAATGTTAGATCAATTGAAACAAAGAAACTTACAAGACATATTTGTTTTTTTTTTGTGACGGAACGAGCAAGTCGTGCACCTGGTGGTAAGCGACACGTCTATTCTCAATCAGAACGTAAAATCGCAATGATCTGAGGGGATACTGCCACTGCGCCAGTCCTCGTCACCTTGAGACGTAAATGGACAAGACAGTCCCGTGCCTGTAATTTCACCAGCACCGTTCATAACCGGAACTAGTAATCTGCCGTCCATTAACTAAAACGTGGCTAAGTGACAAATGGTCAAATAACCGTTTCAAATAGAATAAGCAAAAAATTATCTTTTAAAAGCAGTAAACATTAGTTAACGTATTCGACTTATCGGAACTAACCCTAACGATATAGCAGAAATATCATGAAACAATTTCAATATTATAAAACGGAGTTATAATTTTTTATGATGTCCCAAAAAATGATTTTGTCACTTAGCCGCTTTTAGTTAGTGGACGTCAGTAATGCTCACATTACTGCTTGGCGGCAGAAATAAAAATAAAAATTTGGAAAAGTCCACTTAATAAGCAGTCTATCAACCTTTTAAGACACCTCAAACGGGTGAAATAGTTAACCTAACGCCAGCAACCTTCGAAGTATATAAATCCTCACGTTATTAATAATAATATAATAATAATTTATTTAAGATCATTGATCTACTTTGTTACTAACAATTAAAAACTTAAAAGTGTTAGTAAATTACACCTAATAAAATAATTAAAATAGAAATACTTAAAAATAAATAATAGAAATTAACATTAGGTATGCGTCATTAGAATTCATGTCACCAGCCCTTCTTGGTGACATGAATTATGGTCCAATGGCACAATATGGACACGCTACATCCTCCGATATGGTATTCAGAAGGCTGTTACCGCTGCCACGCATCCTGCTCATGACCGACGAAATGCGTTCCGTACAACTGCGTCAAAACCGTCGGTACGCGCGGACGCACTACTATCAGCCGCAACAGCATTCTAAAGGTGTTATTACACTGGACCTTCAGAGCATTGAAGGATTTCTGCGTATAATTAGCCCACAGGCCGCAGGTGTACAGTGTCTGGCAGTACGCCTTAAAAAGAGTTAATTTGACTTCATTCGTACACCGTGCAAACCTGCGAGCCAACATATTGCACCTTACCGTCAATGCCCTGCGCTCCCTATCCAGCTCTAAGTTATCTGTGAGCGCATCAGTCACCCAGTGACCCAGGTATTTAAACTGCTTCATTTGCTTGAGAGGAGCACCATCTAGTGTAACATTATATATTATAGTATAGTATATGGTATTGCAATGAAATCGAAAACTTGTGTCTGATAAAGGTTGTGATATCATATGCTTTGGAACCGTCGCGCAGTACCACTCAGAATCAGCTTGAGACATAAATGGACAAGCCCCATTTACCTGTAATTTCACCAGCACCCTTTAAAGCTGTGGAAGAAATTGAGGGGTCAGTAGTATGCCCTAAAGTCCATATTGAGTGATGTAGCGACGATAAGGAAAAAATATTCTTAGTCTACGTTTTATTGCAGCTTATTCTGAAATGTGGTCTTGAAATAAATGGTTTTCATACACTTTCATACTTTTTATAGATATATAAGAAGACATTTCGTGTTATGATTAAATTACTATTACGACGGAAAAGGTACGACACTTTAGCATAACGATACTGTTAATTGATTAATTTATTGCGATAACATACAGGTAAGGTACAATAAAAGTTTAAATAAAAAACTAGGATTTTTAAATTACATGAATAAAATTGGGTCCCCGCGGCAAGGTACCTAAGATGCTGGCAGCGTTCCGCCTTTGTATGGCTATGCTAATGCGTTGGGCAAGGTAGCTGCCAGCCCTTGGGTTTCCCAGAGAGTATATTATTTTTTTAGTTAAAATTTTGTACTGATGAAGGGCACTGTGATCCCACGGGCAGAGGGTTTCGACTCCAAAGGCTGTAAATAGGTAGTCGGAGCCGAGATCCTAGTACTTATTACTTTTTGTACTATTATTTTACTTATTTATTTATTTACGAGCCCTGAACCTAGAATAGGTTATGACGGGTTCAATCGAAATTCACAAATTGTATGTACAATCCTAATAATTTTTGAATTGCTGTAGATCAAATTAGCTTGTACATGTATTTTTTTTTTAAATAAATGATTATTGGAAATGAAACTATTTTTCCGGATTTAAATCGCGTATATTTCATGTCCCATGGTCACGGTTGTCAACCGTGACCATGGTACCTGTAAAGGGCCCGAAATGTCGGTTTGTTTGAACAAACAAATATACGCGATTTAAACCCGGAAAAATAGTTTCATTTCCTATGTGTAACAATCGCGAAAACCTAAGAACTCGATAAATGATTATTATTATTAAATAAATAACGCACACACTCAACATAGCCCCGCACTAGGGAAACCCTGTGTCGCGGGTGCCATGGACACACACATAGACAACCACAAATTACACCCAAACTCACGAGATAAATAATTGTAGGCCATACAACTATTTCTCCCGGCCCGGGAATCGAACCTGGGACCTCTGCGTGGCAGTCCGGCATGGTAACCGTTCGGCCACGGAGGCAGTTTATTATTAATATTACGACAAGGAAATTGTCAATCACTTGAAATAAGCTTTAGCTCAAGTAAACAACTTTTCCTGCGGGTACGATCGAGAGAGAAACCCCTTGTTTGATGTAATGGCTACCACCATCTGTCGTTTTCTCGAACCATTACGTAGATTGTCGCAATTCGCTTTCTAATGGTTGATCTCTTTAAAAGTGTCTTTTGATTACCGCAGTTATTGGTTTTTAAATAGCTACCTGTTAGACAAGCTGTACATTTTTGTGAACGAGACAAACAAGGTGTGCAATTGTGACTTCAACTGCAAGCATTGGTTGCAGTTAATGTGAACGATAGTCCGAGAATAAAAAACAGCAATTCACATTCTTAACAGGATATATGAGATTTTTTGGGTCTGGATCAACTTGATAGTTTTAAAGGTAACGATTACTTATTAAGGGTGTAACCGTCATAACTACTTCTGTGGTCGAACGGTTACCATGCTTGTCTACCACACAGAGGTCCCGGGTACGATTCCCGGGTTCAATTCCGGGACCGGGAGGAATATTTGTATGGCCTAATATGGTGTAATTTGTGGTTGTTTATATATGTGTCCATGGCACTCGCGACACAGGGTTTACCACTGCGGGTTTATGAGTGTGTGCGTTATAATAAAAAAAAGACAAAACAAAATGGTAGAACAAAAACACGATAGGTGACATTTTTTTCAGATTTATTTCAGATTTGTACTATTCATAAAATATTTTTCTGCAATGGCACGTTTCTTTATACAATAGGTTACACATACATATTTAGTAGTCAGTCATAGTCAGTAGAGCTCCTTGTGAACGAGTTTGTCCAGGGAAATCTGTCACATTACCATTCCTGCCGCCAAACAGTAATGTCAGCATTACCGCGTTCCGGTTTTGAAGGGTAGACGGGAAGAACAAGTCATGCATTTGGTAAAAGTTGCAATGCTCGTCAGAGCTTTAAATCACAAAGATCTGAGGGGCATTGCTACTGCGCCCGTTACCCTGAGACATCAGCTTACAAGTCACATAAGCCTGTAAGTTTACCAGCATCCTTACGTTTCAAAACTGGAACGCAGTAACGTTCACATTACAGCTTGGCGGTAGAAGTAGTTAATGTGGCTGGACAAACACTTTCACAAGGAGCTACTCTACGACGCACTCTTTGACAAGCTGCTACTAAAGGAGGTCCGGTAGAAAGAGATCATGAATTTACGCTACGCATAGACCTCATTCACCTATTCCACTCGTATCAGTCTCCTTATATGCGCCCATTTCGCTCTATAAATATAGTTATTAAGATCCCTTTACTGCTATTGTAAGAAAAATATTGTAAGGCTTTTTGGAACCCTTATAGAAACTCATTATCGCTGCCTGTAGACAGAAGTGATAATAAGGAAGTTCTTAATATTGCGTTGACGGTCTTGAGTTATAAGGTTGACTTTATTATTATGCCTTTATATGCACTGGTTCTTCTTACTTATCAATTTATCGAGCGGTGTTGCTTTTATGCGATATAACAAGACATGGCAGCAATGATTACAAACTGTGGATTTAAATTACCGCTTCAAAAAAAACATGTCCGTACGAAAATTGTTAAACCACACAGCATAGAGCACTATCATGACAATGCGTGACGTCACAACGTGATTGTACGGCGCAACCTTGCGCATACGCCGCTCACTACGCGACCTGCGCCTGCGCCGGATTGTTTTGTTGCTAAAATTATGTTGGTGAATGGCAAAAAACATATCTGAATTTACATATTAAATTTATTAGACAAATCAAATGTAATATTTACAGTGTAACTACACGAATGGATATATTTAGAGAAATGCTTATGAATTAAGATCACGATGGCCACATATACCTGCCAGAATGTTGAATTAGAAAAAAAAACAAAAAAAATACTTCAATCGTCTTTTGAATTCGATTAAAAACGTTCTAATATAACGGTTGGTATGAACATTATTATCAAAATTAATAATAGTTTTTAATAATAGTTTTATGTATTACAAATAATGGACTGATTGGGAGACCCAAGGGTGTCAGCCTTTGTCAGCTACCTGGCAAAAAAAAGTAAAAAGTTAACGCCTTTAGAATTTTGGGCATTTCGCCGCATGGACTTAATATTATCCATCCATTAATGTAGCCCTACCTTTAATGTATGTAGCCGCTTGTATAATAAAAAGAAACCGTTTAAGTTAAATAGTTCATTGTCATGTAATGAGTCATTACATGACATTGAATTATCAATGACAAGTTAAGTAGATTTACTGCCTGCGTCGACGAACCATTATCATGCTGGTCTGGCACGCAGAGGTCCCGGGTTCGATTCTCGGGCCGAGAGAAATATTTGTTAGGCCAATATGTATTTCTCTCGTTTGTCTCGAGTTTGGGTGTAATTTGTGGTTGTCTATGTCTGTGTGCGTTATTATTATTATTTTTGCTCTTAAAGCTCCTTGTGAAAGAGTTCGTCCAGGGAAGTATTGCCACCTTACCCATTTCTGCCGCCAAGCAGTAATTTGAGCATTAACTGCTGTCCGCTAACTAAATAACCGTTTTAAGTACCAAAAAATACAGCACAAGATTCTCTTACATAAATAGTTAAAATTATTTAACGTGTTCGCCTTATCGGAATTTACCCTAACGATGCATAGCAGAAATAATGTCAAACAACTTCAATATTCTAAAACTAGGATGGTTTTTTATGATATCTCAAAAAATATTTTATATAGCCGCGTTTTATTAGCAGATGGCAGAGTACTACATTCTAGTTTTGAAGGGTGGTGGTGAAATTATAGGCACATGGGACTTGTCAACTTATGTTTCAGGGTGACGGGCGCAGTGGCAGTGCCCCTCAAATCTTTGCGATTTAAAGCTCTGAGTGGCACTGGACAGGCGTGTTGCTCAACATCAGGCGCACGACTTGTTCGTCCCGTGACTTGGTAAACTAAAACACAACAACTACTTTTAGGTATAAATTGTGTATAATTATTAATATTGTTTAATATTTATTATCTATTTTTAGAGTCATTTCATGTTTTTGTATTAAATGTAAATGTAAGTGTTTAGTGTTTAGTTTCGTATTAGATTTGTTATCCAACGTCAAATTTGTCAGACGTGACACACTTTTAAACCCCTCAAGGGTTTTAGTGTCGTATAAACGAATGTAAAAATGTATATAAGTAAATAAATAAATAAATAAATAAAAAAAAAATAAAAAAAAACATCTACATAAATAAAATATATACGGTAAAAAAGTCGTTAAAACAAAAAATAAAGATCAGCAACAAGCAAGGTCCGCTAGTTAGTTCCGTGGCTTAGTTGACATAGGGTCTGGCAAGGTTCGGTGGAAGACGTTGGTTCGAATCCAGTCGGATCGGAGGAATTTTTTCTAAGTATTCGATCTTTGTATTAATAATTATAACAAACTATAATAGTGGAGTAATTTCACAAAAATAATTGAATATCGTGGTGGACAAACATTCAATAAATTAAAAAGAATAAAAATTTCTGTTTATACTTTGCAAAGGTAGCTATTGCATGCACCAAACTATGTTATTAGTATTCATTTTTAAATTGTTCATAATTACAAGATGTGTCCTTAATAAAAGTTGTATTTCCTAACCTGAAGACTTCTTAAGGTCTTTGTTAATTACTGAGACGTAGTGACCTTTTGCGATCGCAGCTTTCCTTATCTGTTATACGAGTACAATTGAATAGGTGAGTTTGGGAAATTTCCATTGCCATTAGTAGCGTTAAGGCTGTATTGCGTGTGAATTGTAGAGATTTTTGCAGCAATTTAACAATAAAAGCATAGAAAAAGTGAGTTATTCAACTTCCTACGTAAGTTTTAGTCGTTCACTTATTTCCGGCGAGATATTATTGGTAATTACAAAAATTACTTACTTACAATTCACGTACAAAGAAGAGTAAAAGATAATAAAAAACAAAATACAGTTTATATAGAAAGAAGGGAACAGAAATCTCATATTATGTGGAAACTTTTGATTCGTCTTAATCTAATTTGTATATTTTCGAGTCGAATGATATTATTGACCAATCATTGGAGTAATTAAAGTCTTCCATGCATTGACTTACAATTATATGGACGTCGGGTCCGCGCTAAAAAGTGTCCGCACTTGTAAGGCGCTAAAATCGTATACAGAGCGCGACACTCCGCTTTAGTCTTCATTTGTTCTACTGACAGCGCGATACTGCGATGACATTACAATTTAAATTTCGAATAGGTTGACTTGGGACATTTTTTTCGTGGTTTTTGTATTAGACCCGTCGTCCATTTATTTGTAAGTCAATGCTTCCATGCATCGTTCCTGCAACTAAGTACAAGTCTTTGTTGTTGAACAGATTACGTTTTTTTTTACTAGAAAACAGTAAGAATTTAAAATCAAATTCAAATTCATTTATTCATATCAGGCATCATAGCCCATAATAATATTAATACATAGAATTACAACACGTTACTAATTGTATTACGTATTGGTTACATTAATTATATTTGAAGTTACATAAATGAAATTTTAAACAATGTCCAAATAAATGAAATAAAATTAATTCAAGTAATTAAAATTTGAAATTTAATTACCATTTTTTTATAATATCAAGTGACGGTACGAACAAGTCGTGCACCTGATGGTAAGCTCCACACATGTCCACAACAGTTGCAGTGTCACTCAGCTCTTTAAATCGCAAATAACTGAGATGTAAGTTGACAAGTCCCAAGTACCTGTAAATTCACTAGCACTCTTGCCCTTCAAAACCGAAACGCAGTAATGCTGACATTACTGTTTGTCGGCAAATATAGATAAGGTGGCAGTGCTTCCCTGGACGAACTCTTTCACAAGGAGCTCTACTGCTACTAATATAAATTGATGGTACATTATAGTGACACCCTTTGTTTAAGTTTACCATACTACAGTAGTTTATATATATTAAACTTAAGCTAAATTCGGTATATTATATTTAAATTCGGCGTGGTGTTCCGAACAAGATCCATTTATTTTACACCTAGTATGTTGCGTCCTATAGCTCGCTGGCAAACACTGAGTGTGAACTTCTGGGCTTCTGTCAAAGAGCAATTTGTGCACCAAAGGAATATTTACATTATATGGTCAGTTTTATTTAATATCTGATCTTTATTACAGTAAAAGCAAAATGTCAAGTGCCATTCGGTTTCATGTTAGGTTCTTGTATCAGTTTATTCAATTTAGTATTTTTTTTGTTATAAGCCCTTTCTACTCCATCTGTTCGGAATTTGTTCATGTAATCGTTGTAGAAGAAGATTCTGAAAATTTCTATTAAATATTGCGTTTGTTAATAAAACCATTTAAAATTAGGAAAGAAGTTAGTAATAAACGTGACTTTAAAGTTTTAATATTTTAATATTTTTCAGATTTTTTTTTGCAATATTTGGGGTTTAAGATAAATCTGCATTGACTCGACTACACTACAGCTTGGATTGGTTAGGATTTTTAGTCGCTACTTGTTAGATTTCAATAATGGGGGTGACATTTGATTTTCCTTGATCGCAGAAGTATTTTAGGTCAATTGTGCTAACATGGGTACCTACACTATATAACAAAATAAAATGACAAAATTTATTGTTTGTGGAAAAAATAACTTTTAATCGTAATTCGTAACGGATTAGAGTATGAACTACCCTCACTTTCACTCTAAAGATAAACCAGCGATCAAATTCTTATATCCACATTAGGTAATAATTACAATTGTTAGCTGCGGCGTAGAATCGGTCCGGCGGCTGCGCGGGCGCAGGGAAAGCTTCGGACATAAATATGCATAACTCGCGTGATTTCTCCAATCGCACGCTAGCGGTGTCCACTCACGCGCAGGGTTTGCTTACGTTTTTCAGTCAGGGTTGCCAAATTAGTCAGTTTCTTCTTTAACTTTTACATAAACTCATTGAAACTGCAGCAAATGTCAGGGGAGGGTTGTTAGTCGTACATTTAACTATTAGTTAACCTTATTATTATTTACGAAAAATTCTACATTCCCATTTACAGTCAGATTAAAAGGAAAAGTTTGACATTTCCATTGATATATAGAATGTGGTTTGTGAATATGACGTGGATCTGCATTCAGTTTGGAAGAAAAATAAAAGAAAATGGAGACACTGTCGGTTGTAGAAAACGAAGACATTAGCCACATTATTATAACTGCCTCCGAGGCCTAACGGTTACCATGCCGGACTGCCACGCAGAGGTCCCAGGTTCGATGCCCGGGCCGGGAGAAATAGTTGTATGGCATACAATTATTTCTCTCGTGAGTTTGGATGTAATTTGTGGTTGTCTATGTGTGTGTCCATAGCACCCGCGACACAGGGTTTCCCTAGTGCGGGGCTATGTTGAGTGTGTGCGTTATTTATTTATTTATATTTATTAAATAACTGTGAAAGTAATTAATTATTTTTTTGTGATAGCACGTGACGGGACGAACAAGTCGTGCGCCTGGTGGTGGTCCATAACAGTTGCAGTACCACTCGGAGCTTTCAATCGCAAAGATCTGAGAGACACTCTCACTGCGCCCATCACCCTGAGACATAAGTTGACAAGTCTCATATGCTCGTAATTTCGCCAGCACCCTGTCCCTTCGAAACCGGAACGCATTACCGGCGGCTGAAATACGTAACTGCTGCTACTAAATAATTTGCAATAACACATTAATTAAAATACACTTGTGCCAACCCTAACGGCAATACGTTTTGTGGTTGATCGAACCTGCTGCAGATAACGTGTTAAACGTTGGGGTATTCAGTATCAAGAATCATTGCTATACTTTAAGTTAGACGTGGTTTATCTCAGATTTATTTAAGATTCGCCTCTTGGACTTTACGTCACCTATGGGAATTGTAGCGTTACTGTAATAAACTTAATTTTTTGTCGAATCAAAAACTTAACGCCTGAATTTGCAATTATTAATACAAAAGTTAAATACTAAGAAAAATTACTTCGATCCGGCTGGATCCGAACCAGTGTCTTCAGCATACCTTGACTAACGCTCTCCCAACTGAACGATCCAGCAGAACTTACAAATTTTTCGTTGTGCTTGTTGCAGATGTTTGTTTTTGGTATGTAACGACTTTTTGCCGTAGCGCCATCTGTGAGATATTTATGAAAGTTTTTCTTCACTCACCTGAATTCACATCAAGTACAAAAGAATAACCGTGGAACTATTTGAATCTAATAAAAACATAACTTTTTTATAAAAAAAAAGCCCTCAAAAGTTCGTGGAATTTTTGCCAAGTTTGATTGAGATCGGTTACCGGAAAGTGCGCGAAACCGGATTCATCCCCTAGCTTGCTACCCTCTGAGGTGGTAAATGGGACCAACACTGAGGTACCACTTTCCAACAAAAAAAGAATCATCAAAATCAGTTCACAAAATCCGGAGTAATCGTAACGTGTAACGTACATACAAAAAAGACACAGTGGCATTGAGAACGTCCTCCTTTTTTTGAAGTCGGTTAAAAAGTGAAGTTGCTCCATGGAGGTGATGACATTATACTATACATTTGTGAATGTTTGGTTGCAGTATCTCTCGCTAATAATTAGCTCACACGCATCCACTGCTGGACATAAGCCTCCCAGTGAGCACGCCAACTCTTCCGGACTTGTGCTGCCAGTATCCAGCTGCTGCCGGCCACTTTTCTCTGGTCGCCCGTTCATCTTGACGCAGATCTTCCTACATTACGTTTACGTTGATTTGAACAAGGTTGTTCCATCGGCATGAACCCTTCTGCAGATCAAATCCGGCCCACTGCCACTTAAGTTAGTTTTTTGACGAATCCTGTTTTCCAAAGATAACATCGTGATGAGGTTTTATCACATGTTATGTTAAAGGTTTACAATCCTTAGAAACGTGTAAAGTCCATATTGTATTGAGCCAGCACGAGGCGGGCTATGGCCTAAACCTTCTCTTTAATGGGTTGACGACGAAAAAAGAAAATATGCTGCAGAGCAAAATAAACGTTATTGCAAAATGAGTGAGGTTCAACAGAGCGTGGCCGCTTCACGCTCGATCTGGCTTTAAACGATGAGATGAAGACACAAATAACTACTAGACGTGATTGTAGAAAATAATGTACTTTGTTCACTATTCTGTTTGTACTGTATTGTAATATTATTTAATAGCGCCGTTTTTTTATAATACCAAGTGACGGGACGAACAAGTCGTGCACCTGGTGGTAAGCGACACGCCTATCCATAACAGTTGCAGTGCCATTCAGAGTTTAAATCGCAAAGATCTTACGGGCGCTGCAACTGCGCCCGTCACCCTAAAACATAAATTGACAAGTCCCGTGTGCCCGTAATTTCATCAGCAAATTTTCACTTTTAAACATTAACTTAAAAATTTGATTATTAAGTTCCTTTTTATAAATTAGACTGTCAGGGTAAGAAGATTAAGTTCACTATCATATCTATGTCTACAATAAAACCAGCGCAACAGAAGATTTTGGACTCCTTCGTCCAGGGAAGTACTTCCACTTTCCCTATTTCTAAGCATTACTGTGTTCCGGTTTTGAAGGGTGCTGCTGAAATTACAGGCACATGGGACTTGTCAACTTATGCCTCAGGATGACGGGCACAATGACAGTGCCCCTCAAATCTTTGCGATTTAAAGCTCTGAGTGGCACTGGAACTGCTATGGACAGGCGTGATGCTTATAACCGGGCGCACGCCTTGTTCGTCCCGTCACTTGCTATGACAATATACTCGTATATATTTTTTTATATTATAAGAATATAGGAACAAAAGATTTTAAACATAATTTAATCGCAAATAACTGCAAGTTTTTGCTGTAATGCAGTTGCAGCGTAAACTTGCGTTAAACGTTAAAAGAAAATTTGTATTTCGTTTTGGAATTTTCCGTGTTTTTCCAACCGGCGCTTTCTCTCTACATACTTCGTGTTGCATAAATTTGAATTATTTTTCAAAGGTAGACTTGGAAATAACTTTTTAAAATATGTTAGCAACAATCCATCTTTACAATACAAATCTCACTGGAGATATTCTCCAACAGCGGCGTTACACAGCGTCATTTTTCTTTACGAAAGGTATATATACATATATTACTAATCAATTGTGAACCTTGGTCCCTCGTCATAAGACCTCATCAACATGAATAATATACTCAAACTCAAATCAGCGCATTACGTCATGTCATTGATAGACAATGTTGAAAGTTACATAATCTATTAGGAAGTTAGAACTGCTTAGAAATATCTATCTATCGGAGCACTTTTTAGAAACTGCAAGTGCATGCTGGTGTCGGTTATTAAACCTAAAACGTTTTCACGATAAGGTAAACATACGCCACCTGCTGTAGTAGTTAAATATTTACATTTTATTTTCTTTTTATCGAACACTTTTGTATAATTAATTAAAAATCTAATTACTGAAGCCACATTAAAGAATTCATTATCATAATTGTTATCATTAGCACAGATGTTCAAATGTTTATAATCATTTTCTAAAATTACTTTCAAAACGGAATGTGTTTTTACTTTTTAAATTATGAAATAGAAATCTTTTATTGAAACTTCCGTTCTAGAAGCATTTTGCACTCTATGGTCAGATGCATTTTGAATGTTTAATTGAATTGGCGCACTTGGCCTACATATTGTTGAATATTGCAAAATAGTCCTTACATTACATGGTTCTCTGACATTCCGGAACACAGTTATTATTATAAGGATTTTCAACAATTGGTTGATCCGATAGTTTTATTACATTATGAGCTTATGTTTCGTCTTTGCATAAATAACGCTATGTGTAAAAATGTTACGCAAAACTGTAATGTAGTGCAATTCTAGGGTTGGCGGACTAAAGCAAAGTCAAAAACCAACATCATTCATTTAAATTAATGCATCTACTGGCTAAAGCACATAAGTCAAATTCATTTGTTACTTCATAAATTTCGAACTTTATTCTAGAGGTTATTTAACTTACAACACTAAAAACAACACAAAAAAATATATAATTATATATTAACAAATGAAGCACTTTTTTGAACACTATGTAGGTGATTTTTGCACGAGTAAGTTCTTGGCCTATGATTATTTTTGTACATTGCATTTTCCTATTGTATAAAAAAGCATTTAATTTTTGATCGACTTTTGTTGTCCCGATTTTTTCTTCCGATACAATGATATTATGGTCCTGGTGATTAGCATATAAAAAAGGTCGAAATTATTGTTTCACGCGTAGCGAAAAAAATTACTACGTCAAATTTGAACTTTTCAGTTTGAATATCACATAAAAAAATCACACTTCATTAATCGGATGTAATTAATGATAAGTAGAAATTATGTTTTGAGCAAAAGTATCAACTTCGTATCTTTTTGAGGGAACGTTATGCTTTCAAAGTGAAAAAAAGGTAGAGCGGGACACGGAGTATCGATTCTAGACGTCAATAGTGCTGCGCCGCCCGCGTAGTGGATTTGATTGTTATCATTAGGTAGAAGAATACAATTATGCAAAACTCGGATACAATACATAAACACGCTTTTTTGTAATAAGTTTTCAAAGCGGTAGAGCTCTTTGTGAAGAGTTTGTCCAGGGAATAAGGTACTACACCTTACGTATTTCTGCTCCCAAGCAGTAATATAAAGTTCTGAAGGGCAAGGGTTCTGGTGAAATTACGGGCACATGAGAGTTGTCAACTTATGTTATACGATCTTTGCGATTTAAAGCTCTAAGTTGCACGACTTGTTCGTCTCGTGACTTGGTGTCATAAAAAATAATTATGAAGGTATGGATTGCACATTTTTTCTTTTATTTAAATACAAAGAGACAAAACTTTGTAGTTAATTACTAGGACCATGCCCAAATTAAATGGCCGAATTTTACCTTTTGCAGGCAGCTCTAAATGCTGACAGACTGACTTGACTGACTTTCGGGTTATTAACAAGACATTATAATGTAAACAATACGGTTCGTTTTGTTTTTGTTCCGTCGAGATGACTTTTATTATATACAATAGACAGACACAACAATGCACCAATGCAATTGTGCATTACCTAACTTCCTATTCCTTTCCGTGTTTTTTTTAATCATATAAGGGCTATTAAATACTCGTTGTGTTTTCGATGATTAAGTACGCTTTTGGTGAGCTATTTTCATATTTCTGGGTTCCTTGTCCTGAGCCCATAATAGACATTATGTTGCATACATGTTGCAACGGTTCATTAAATGAGCAATTTCCTTCTAACATGTTGTATGGAAACAAGATATTTCGTAAGAAGCTCGTCGTGTAGCTCTCTCGGCGTTTCCTTATTACAAAATACCTTTGAGCCATAGCCTGCTTTCGTAGCCACGTTGATTGCATTAGAGTTCATGTACCTATATGGTTCCGTTCATCATGAATGGTCGTAATTACACTTTTGTAGGAAAATATTATTCGATTCAGAATTCCGTGTCGTTATGTAAATAATAAATTTATTCCTTAATCGTATAATATAAATTAATAAATTTGTCCGACAATCGCATATCTCCAAGTACCTCCTGATCCTGATATTAGCTTTCTGTGCGCCGAACCCCGCTCGCGACGCCTCTAAAAAGCCTGTCGCTCGCGGTTCCAGCGAAGTAGACAGGCTATTGCTTCCCAACATATAATTGCACCATTTGCACCCGAATTTCCAATCACTGGGGAAAATATGACTGTCGGTATCCATTTTGGTCGCGTGCCTACTAGAAGGCGCCAGGGTATTGACTGCACCCGAGCGTTCTGGTAGTCATATTATAGAAAATTGTCTACTTTGAAACCCGCTGTAAATAATGACTTGTTTGTTATATTTATTGCATTGTTAGAGCATTTTATTTACGAGCTGCTATTAAGTTGATAATAATAAAAGTTTAAATACTGTTGGTTTTTGTTATAAATATATGAGTACAAAGAAATATTGTAAAAGTCAATTTGATAAAAAATGAGCTATTGGTGTGGATGGGCCTAATTTTGAAACTCTCTCAATCTGGTTTGTCAAAGAAGTATTTTTTCGTCAAAAAAGCCAAATATAAAGGAACGAACACGTTTATAAATATTTGTTTTCCAAATTAATGTAAATAAAATTCATTTTGTGATTTTGCTTTTATGACATTTTTCTCCGAAGTATCAAGATATTGAGAGTAGATTTAAGTCTGAAAGCCTGTAATAATCAAATAAATATTAATTTCGTGTCTATTTTTGTCCTCTAAGTGTTGTACGTAGTTATTTCCGTATCGAGACATACCAGGCTGCTATAACCAGCGCGGTTGTGCAACGCGAGATGTTAGCCAACGGCTTTGCAAATAGCAGCCGGTGTATAGTACCTTCAAGACACCAATCAGAGTGAGGATTAGCGCTTTTTAACCGAGTTACTAGCTCTATACACCGTCAGCCGCGAGTCGCAGTTTCTTTACTAACTCGACTACGTGCGGTTGACAGTGTAGTCGATTTTATATGGAATTGTTGCGCGACGTGATCGGTGCATATATCGCGTTAAGGCCCAGCTACACGGTCGAGGTTGACCACGAGGATTGCACAAACGAAGTAAATAGAAACCATTTATTGCACCGCCACATTATAAAAAAAGGCATAAATAAAAACACAAACAACACGAAAAACAGCGTAGTAAACATTTAAACAACAAGTTGTATTATACCAAATAATACTATACAGACATGTTCCAACCATTCGCCTAAAGTCACAACAAAGACTAGGTTGTGACCCTGGTTTTCAATGGCCCGTGAAAAAGTGAAAATAAAATAAACTACGTAAATACATAAGTCTTATGTGTAGATTGTGCTATTGCAGTGTGTACTCTTAGATCGTATACGTTCTTACGTATGTATGTATTATAAAAATGGAAATAAGCTTATTTGCTTCCCTGCAAACACAGTGAACTTATTTATTTACTTATTAATTACAAAAGCATTAAACCTAGTTTTGCTCTTAAACCTAAACAATTCCTGACTCTATAAATTATGCATGTGTGTGTTGAGTAGGAGATATGGCTCCATTTGTAGCAACTTATCGATCTCTCCCGTGAATCAGTAAATGCCATTATGTATATTTGTGGTGAATGTTTCTGTAAGTACCAGTGGTGAAGCGTAAAAATTTTCGTTAGTAGAGCCGGAGCATAAAAAGCGCATTTTAGTAGCAGTAGAGCTCCTTGTGTAAGAGTTTTTCCAGGGAAATGCCTTACCTATTTTTGCCGCCAAGCAGTCATGTGAGCATTATTGCATTTCGGTTTCGAAGGATAAGGGTGCAGGTGAAATTACAGACACATGGGACTCGTCAATTTTATGTCTCAGGGTGACAGGCACTGAAGTAGTGGTCCTCAGATCTTTGAGGTTCAAAGCTCTGAATGGCACTGTAATTGTTACATGTAGGCGTATCGCTTACCAATAGGTGCACGACTTGTTAGTCCCGCCGTTTGATATCATAAAAAACTTACCTTAAAAAAATTTTTTACCCGACTTTAAAAAAGTAGGAGGTCCTCAAGTCGACTGTATTTTTTGTGTATGTAACGCGAGCACTCTGACATTTGTGAACCGATTTCGATGATTTAATAAAATTCAATAAAATATAGCAAATAAAAGTAATTCCACAAAGTTTTCAGGTCGTTTTTTAAAAAAAATGTTATTTCATTAAAAAGACGCTTTGGTTACACTTAAAAACAGTACCCGGGACATTGCCAGCTTTACTTGGGCACGCGCTCTGATTGGTCGAAATCCTATAGTACTCCGTATTACCAAGGACTACATGTTATTATTAAATATTTTAGGCAATTCGCTTGGGATCGACTTACTACAGACGGTTGACCACTGGTATTTTTATCAAGCAAGACTTATGACTTTTTTAAATAAAGCAAGCATGTCAAACTAAAGTAGAACATACACGTGTCTACCATTGACCCTAAAATAGTCATCAGAAAGAATCTATTACAAACACTATAAATATTGAGCCACAAATTATCCGTAAAATACTTTCAATATAATTCGTATGAAAGAATTATAGGACAATCACCCTTTGCCTCTTTTCATATATAATTTGAACATAATTTTCTAGGTCGCTGAACTTATCATGCATTTCCAGTTTCTACAATCGCTATAACAATTGTCTATTGTAAAATGAGCTCTGTTATTTTACAGACTGCCGGTACTGATAGGTCAATGGAAATTGGTGCTTGTAATTCGAATCGAGTGTTGACACATGTTTGAATGAATTAGAGAGGTGAAAATGTAATAAATTTTTTTAAGTTCTTTTTCATATTCACTTAGGAGTTAATATTAGGGGTTAAAGTATGAAATTGCCGTTTTATTGCAATAGG